>NC_041404.2:129643985-129808985 GCF_900747795.2 Erpetoichthys calabaricus | reverse complement strand
CTGCAGCTCGATGGCCGTGGGAGGCGGAGTTGCGTATCGCGTCATCAAGCCTCTCACGTAATGACGTGAACTGACTGTGAAGATATGTAGATATGTATGTATGTATGTATGTATATATATATATATATGTGAATGTATGTATGTATATATGTATGTCTATATATATATATATATATGTAGATATGTATATATCCATATTACTAAACGAGAATGGTAAACCGGATATGGACACAGGGACCTGCCCGTGGATGCAAAAGACACCCCCCCCCCCCAGTGAAACGGGAGAGACTACGCACATGCGCAGGCACCACACAAAGCCCCCCCCCCCCCCCCCCCGCACCAGACCAAAACGGGAGAGACTACGAACCATCAGAGTAGGAAACAAAGTAAAATGTCATAAAGAGGTTAAAGTACAGGGACAAACACATGGAGAGCAGGTTACAGAACAATGCCCCCCTCCCCAGAGTAAAACGAGAGAGACTACGAACCGTCTGACATGCCGCAAGCAGAATAAAGCGAGGTCAGAAATAAAACACAGAGTAGGAAACAAAGTAAAACTTTATAAAGGGATTAAAGAACGGGGACGAACACATGGAGAGCGGGTTACAGATGATGAAAACTGGAATGCAGCAACTTCAAAAAAACCTAGGCACGAGACACATGCACACCGAGATACAGAATATAAAGGCAGAAACAACGACAGTTAAATGTCCACACCACACAGCGGAGGCGGACTTGGAAGGTGCGTCATCCTCACACGTGGCTGCCCAGCGGGCATGGGTTCAAAACGCCGGGGGTAAGCGAGCGAAGCGAACAGGGGGCGGAGCCTCCTTGTATATGTAGATATGTAAATATGTATATGTATATATAAATATGTATATGTATGTGTATATATATATATGTTGATATGTGTATATATATATGTATATATATGTGGATGTGTATATGTATATATATATATATATGTATATATGTACTGTGTATATATGTATATGTAGATATGTATATATGTAGATATGTATATATATGTTTACATAACATCTTTAACATACTACTTCTCCGCTGCGAAGCACGGGTATTTTGCTAGTTTATACATATAAAGCACAATTTCTGTTTGATTGTTCTTTATGCCAGCTTTGTAATTCAAGCCATAGGTACACAGGTATTTGTCACCAAAAGTCTGCTTTTTCAGACCTTTACTCCAAGGAGAATGGAGGGAGTGGCTCTAGGTCAAAGCAAGGGGCAAGAAGGTACCACAGTATGGTCTACTGACAGAGAAACAGAACCACACAGGTTTTGTGTTGGTTAGCATTTTTGCCTTTTAACCAAAAATTCCTCTCCTAATTTCTAACCATCACATTTAACTCTTTGTTCCCTCACTACTTTTGTTATGGCCTTCTTATTATTTATAGTAATTTGGGGTTCTTTGTAACAGAAGGAAAAACCAAGAAAATCAAACACAAAGAAACTTTTCAACACTAACAATGGTTGTATACTAAATGCAACAAGTTTAAGGGTGAAGAAGTTTGGTAATATATAATTTGCAATAGTTTTTACCTTTCCACCTTTTCACTTTCTTCCCTATATATATAATATATATGCATGTTTGTATATTGTGTACAGTATGTTTTTGAATGTACTCCATTAAGTTTATTTATGTTTCATCATAATGTGTATGCTTTGCATTTGTTTTATTCATATTATAATTGTAATTACTTCATAGGATGTTAGGTTCTTAAGTGGAAGGGTGCTTAATATGAATACATTATGTATATTCTGCTATGATATACTGTATATCAGATGCAAATATAGGACACAGCATGAGGCTAGAGTATGATAAAAAGTCAAGAAATGCGAAAGTTAAAACAAAAGTGTGGCGTACACCTTGCCTCACATTAAGTTGTACTTTGATATCAGCATTTGCAGCATAACACTCAAAATATTTGAGCTACGCTTTGAATCCAAGCTAATCCACATAATGAAGTGAAGGCAATATAAATATTTACGCTGGATAAGGTCAGTGTAGCTAGTGCTGAAAATATCAGTCCATCCATACATCCAGCTATCCATATTCCAAATTTGTCTTAGCCAGGCCAGGGGTGCAGGGAAGCCAAAGCCTGTCCCAGCAGGCATTGGGCACATGGCAGGAACAATCCCTGGACAGAGTGCCAGCCCATCACCGGGTGAACACACACACAATAATCTATACTAATAAAAGGCAAAGCCCTCACTGACTCACTGACTCACTCGTCACTAATTCTCCAACTTCCCGTGTAGATAGAAGGCTGAAATTTAGCAGGCTCATTCCTTACAGCTTACTTACAATAGCTAAGCAGCTTTCATTTCGAAATTCTACGCGTAACGGTCATAATGGTTGACAACGTCTGCCATGTTGAACTTTCTTATTTATGGCCCCATCTTCACAAAATTTGGTAGGCGGCTTCCCTGCGCTAACCAAAACCAATGTACGTACTTATTTCGGTGGTATGATGCCACTGTCGGCCACCATATTGAACTTTCCAACTGCCTTTATTACTTATGGGCCCATCTTCAAGAAATTTGGTACACGGGTTCCCAACGCTAACTGAATCCTACTTATGTACATATATACGTTCATAGCCTGCAGCTCGGTCACCATGTGAGGTGGCGTTGGGTCCCCCATCCCCACGCCTCCCACGTAGTTGGCTGCCTGCCTATATAAGGCCGTCCGTCGCTCCGGTCTCTTCATTCCCTTCCTTGCTTCGCCACGGTATTCACATCTCCATGCTGATAACTGCAGCCTTTTTATTTAGTCCACGGCTTCTCCGTTGTTTTATTGTTCGTTTATTATGATTATAGTTATTGTGTAGGTATGTTAGACTTAGTTTACATTGTTCAGGTACTCATTTCCTTTATAGTTCCAACCGTACCCCCACTGACATGTCTATCGAGGTGATCACCATCCATCAAAGAACTGTCACTTACCGAGTGGTTTCCATGCCCGGAGATGGTGACTGCCTTTTCCATTCTCTGTGTTACATATTGCACGGCCATATCAGGCTCACTCTTGATATCCGGAGGAACATTGTGTCTTATGTATTGAATGACTGGGACAGGTTCAAGGTGTGGACTGATGACGGTGCAGGAGATAATTATACTACACAGGAGCACTATAACAGTGAAATGCTTAAGCCCTTCACCTGTGGTTCTGCATGTGAGTTGATAGCTGCGGCTGAATTGTTCGGTTGTCGCTTTCAAGTGTATCGAAATGGCCAAATATTGTACACTTTTGGACAACCGCCAATGCCTCTTTCTTAAACATCTTAGATTCACAGGTGACTAATTGAGTAGTGGACTCTTTGATGTTTATGGATGTTTAAACTCTCAAAAGCTGGATGCGAAGTTATCGATGAAACCCATTTCAATTCAAACGCCTCCAATTTCCAGTAAGGCTCTGCTTCGCAATGACAATTAATAAGTCTCAGGGACAAACCCTATAAAAGGTTGGCATTGATTTGAGGCAAGATTGCTTTTCACATGGCTAACTATACGTTGCACGCTCAAGAGTAAGCTCAGCGCACAGCTTGGTCATATTACAACCGGAGGGCCGAACTGACAACGTGGTATACAAAGAGATCCTTAACAAATAATTATTGGTATATTTTCCCTCAGTTTAAAAAGGTTTATTTTTCTTCTTAATAAAAATTTTAAAGCAGTACTTTGCCACTGCAAAGTGTGGATATTTTGCTAGTTAGTAATATCCATATGTTGCTGTGTTTTGAATTTGACATAATTTTGAAAATATGTTTAGGCCTATTTCTACATAAATATTTAGCTTGCATTTATATTCACATTAAAATACATTAACTTATGTTAGGTTCTCATGGAGCACAAACGCGAATATCGGCAGAGTTTCTTTGCAGCCTTTGTCGATTTTTGTAAAGCGTTTGACTCAGTTGATCGAGGCTGCTGGATATTATGAGCGGCTTGTACACTGGTACTGTAAGTGCTGTCCAGAGTGGAGGCAGAACCTCTGTGTTTTTCCCAGTTGATTCTGGGGTTCGTCAGGGGTGTGTTTTGCTCCTACTCTGTTCAATGCTTGTATGGACTGGGTGTTGGGAAAGGTCATGGGGTCTAGTGGCTGTGGGGCATCTGTTGGTGAAGAAAGATTCACGGATCTTGACTTTGTTGACGATGCTGTGATCTTCGCAGAGTCAATGGAGGCTCTGATCAGGGAACCTGAGAGACTGAGTGAGGAGTCTGAGTGTCTGGGCTTGCGAGTGTCCTGGATAAATACCAAGATCCAGGCCTTTAATGACCTCTTGGGAACAGCCATCAGCAGCGTGTCTGTCTGCAGAGAGAGTGTTGACCTTGTCGAGAGGTTTACTTACCTCGGCAATGACATTCATGTCTCTGGTGACTCTTCCTATGAAGTCAGTAGACGGATTGAAAGAGCATGGAGCATCATGAGGTTGCTGGAAAGGGTTGTGTGGTGCTCTCGATATCTATGCAAAAGAACGAAGGTCCAAGTCTTTAGAGTCCTGGTGCTTCCTGTCTTACTATGTAGTTGTGAGACATGGATGCTATCCAGTGAACTGAGACGAAGATTGCAGTCCTTTGGTACTGTGTCTCTTCAGAGAATTCTTGGGTACCACTGATTTGAGTCCCGAATGAGGCACATTACCTGCATTGTGAGGGAGCGTCAGTTATGGCACTACGGCCATGTGGCGCGTTTCACCGAGGCTGATCCAGCTTGTAAGATCCTCATTGTTGGGAACCTGAGTGGCTGGACTAGGCCAAGGGGTTGCCCACATAATATATGGCTGCTGTTTTGTCGTGTAGTGGGTGCGGTAACGAACTGCACCAGTACATGCTCCCCAACTTGACTTGATGTTAGAGAAGTATACACACATTTTATTTAAAGGCAGCAGATATTAATAACAGAGATGTGCTTTTTGGGCAGTTCATTAAAATGCCATTTTCTAGTGCAAACAACCAAAAACAGGCAAACTACAGGAAACTAAGAAAGATAAGTCAAAGGGTGAAGAATATTATTTAACATTTTGTCAGGATTTCATAGACTATGCTAGGAAGGTAGAAGAGAAAATGGAAACTTTAGCAAGAGGGAAGGAAATAGAAACATGATTTGTGTGTCTGTAATTGAGTTCAAATTGTAAACGGACATTTAATAATGTAATACATAAATTTCATCAGGCCACATAACCCATCAAATTGCCCTCTAGAGAAGACTGGATTCACCTAATGCGCCAAGACAAGAGATTTGCTGATATTGCCTGTCCTTCACTAAAATGGTCCATATACTCCTGTTTTGATGATGATGATGATGATGATGAGGATGATGATATGCCACTTTCTGTACTTTCATCACCTGATTGTTGTAAGTCAAACCAGCTCAGAGTTAAGAGAATGCATTTTCTCCTTGATACTTGAGATTTCTTTCCTTTTGTTTCTGGTTAGGGTGTTTTAAGTGGAAGATGGGAGCTGGTAGCTGAAGATATGAGTTAAATAACAATTTCTTAGGGAGCTGTGCCCCCAGCAGTACACAGTCTGCCCCGTCTTCTTCTTGAATTTTGACCTCACACTTACCTGCCTAGTCACTGAGTGATAAAATGAGTATCTCCTCAGCTGGGCTGGAAGTGCATCTTAGCAGATGGTGGCAACAGTATACACCTGCTGCAGTATTTCTGATAAAGGTGACTGAATCAAGAGCATGCATGCAGTCATTTTAAAAACCTGCTTATTCTACTTAAGGATAACAGGAGACCAATTCACTGAACAGTATTTTTAAGAAATCGTTTTTTTAATAGAAAGAAAAATCTGAAAATAAAAGTTCTTAACATTATAATGAGGCACAACATTTTCTGTAATGCAAGTAAGTGTTGTAAATGTTATTTTATGGGATACTGTATACATACAGTAAACATGCCTGCCTCTGTTTATTAACCTACATATCCAGTTCAGGGTTTTGGAGAACAGATCCAGCCCTGGGCAAAAATTTGGAACCAACCCTGGGAGTGATAGTAGTCTATCACTGGATTTGTTACCAATCATACTCTAATGGTCTTCTCTGACAATAGTGTTATAGTGTATAGTGATCACTTCTGTCCTGTGTCATTAAAATTGACATCTTTACTCCTGGAACCTCTGATTTTTTTTTTTAATTTTGCTATTCCCTGCTATACATTCAAAGACATTTTACTATTTTTTCAATTTCTGTATCTCTGAAGGCTGGTGGTTTGTTTTGGTATGTTCGTTTGGTTTGGTCTGTCCTGAGCATGGTCTCAGTGATGTTGTTTGGTAACCAGTAATGCGCTGACTCCAGGAGCCTATTGAACCAGGAACCATCAATAGTCACAAACCAAGATGAGCCAGGCAAATAAGAACACACACAGTCAGCAAGGGGTTGGTACAAAAGTGGTTAAGTGTTTTTATTAAAACCAGTCAAAAGTGTTCAAAAGCTCATAAAATGATCTTCCTTAAATAAATAATCCAATAAAATCCAAATGAACATGTAATGAGTTAAAACCAAATAAATAATCCATGAATAAAACCAGAATGAAACACAGTCATCGGTCCTTAATCTTTGTCTCATTCTCTGACAGAGCCCATCGCAACTTTGTCTCAGTCTGCTCATCTCACCCCATGGCTGGCAGAAACACCAGCAATGGCAGTTCTACTTGCCGACCCTCATCTTGGCTGCCTTGTTGGCGCTGGCCAGAGTACTCGAAGTCGGCTGTCCTCCAATCTTTCTTCTTGCACTCTTGGCATCCCTCAGATCTCTAAGAAGTTCTCCACCACCATCATACCCACACCTCCATTTAAATCTGTGAGTAATTGTCTGCCTCATGGAGTGCGGTCCATTTGCTCCACTGTAAGGTTACTGACCACTCTTCCTCCTCCATCTCCCTCTAGCCGGCATACCGACTCTGCACTCACTCACGCTGTTCCATTGTTTTGATCTGATCTCATTCAGAGCCTGCATACTCTGGGACCCAGTTAATTATTTAAAAATGCCACTTCGCCACAGACCTCTTATCACACATCCACTGCATTAGCTGGTGTTGAATGATAGCTGAGCTGATGGTTTTTGTTACTATCTTCAGTACTTCATCATGGCATCACCGATAGCACCCCTCTCCAAGGGCTTTTGGGCAACTGCTAAGAATATGCTCTAATGCCCCTGTCTTGGAGCATAAGTAGCATGCCAGTATTTAAACTTTGTCCTACCTGTGGAGGCTTAATGGACTGAGGAACACATCAGAGACAGACTAGACCAGGAGTTTTATATGATGGGGTATGGCCTCCCATAGCTCTTCCCAAGATATTTGGCGTGTCCAGTGCCTGATCTTATCTTTTCCATGCTCCTTCCAGTTGCATCATCACCACTCTGCTGGTACACAACTCCTCCACCTCAGCTCTCACCTACTGCTGGGCTAACCTCTGTCTTTCCCTATCTTAGGCCCTTTCATAACATACAGATGAAATCCAGATCATCCATTCACCACTTTCCCCACCAGCACTCTGTAGTTTAGCAGTGACTCCACCTACTCTACAACAACCTGGGCTCTCCACTTGCCAAGGTCTATACCTTGATGTAAGTCAAAAAACGGTCTTAGAAGTGACACTGGGCATATTCATGTGTACGAGACCAATTTACAGTCAGAGTTACCTGGAGCAGAAGCAAGGTCTTGGAAAAAGAAAGTAATTTCAAATAGAAAAAATGCAAATAACTATGGTTTGCCATTTCAGTAATTCCTAAATAAACAATAACTGATAAGCTGTATGGGCCATTTGGAAAAGTGTGTACAACCATGCATGGTGACGTGTGTAGTGATTGACAAGTGAGGCTTGTGGACACCTGGTGCCCCCAGTGAGCCATAATCATAGTCATATAATGGATCCAGATGGCATTGCATTTTCACAGCCAGACTACTTTAATGGGTAACATAGTTTACGAAAGTGATTCTGGATATTATTTCTAAATTATTGAAACTTTAAAAGGGCTACACTTTCCGGACAATGCGGATTTGCCAGTGAAGAATTAAAAAATGATGGGTGTGAAATATGGAAACTAGTGAGAGACAACAAAGTGTTTCCTCCTTATTGTTTTATAGTCCTTGAGCAGTGGAGCTCAGCCCTTTGGCTGGCTTTAACTGTCACACCACTCCTAATGAGATTAATCATGTAGTGATCTGACAATTTTAAATAATTGCAGTCACTGGTCACTCAGTCATAGACTGAACTCCAGGGCCACCCTAAAAAGGGTCCAAAGAGGATGCCTACCTAAAATTCTGCACTTGGGAGCTGGCAGGGCTCTGTCATTATCAACAAGTCCATATCTTGATCCAAAACCTTCAATAATGAGAATCTGTCTTTCCCTGCCGATTTTTACCTCCTAATGTTCATTTTCATTGGGACCATAACCTGTCTCTCTGCATTCAGAAATATTACACTAACAATTACCAAGACGAAGCAGAAGCAGTCAAAGTACCTAACTAAAGGATTGTGAACTTGTCTGACTTTCCCTTTGATTCCATAATAACAGGCCTCCGTATAGGCTCCTCACTATTATCTAACTGTTACATGTGCGGTGAAGCAGACACAGAGGAAAATAGTGACCAGAACGGTAAACATGAGCCAAGCCTAAATTCGATAACTAAGGCATGTCCTATCTTTCAACAAAACCAAGAATCAAAATCATAAAAAGTCAGAAAATAAAGCAAGAATTCCTAGTAGCAGAAAATCAAGTACGAAAGCACACACCTATTAGTTTTTATTCAAACTTGGATACCAAAAAGTGAATACTTTGACCTTTACACTGTTGACTTGATGACATTACACATTATGACCTCTAGTCATCCCATGGTGGCAACCACCCTAGCAACAATATACAAAGATCCTAGAAAATGGTGACTGCCTGCAAAACAAAATGGTGTCAGAAAAGCCACAAACCATAGTCATGTGAAATTCATGTACAGAAAGTAAACCTGTGGTGTTCAAAATCTCTAATGAGAAAAGGAAAATTTGAAAAAGAGGCATAACAAAGGTAGAAAAAACGAATTGTGAAACCCAGTCATGACACCCACACACTTCTGGATAGAGTCTGAATTGCTTTTACCACCCAGAAACCAGTTTCAGTTCTGCTGTAAATGCCTCATTATTCAACTCTAACTATGCCCTTGGCCAAATCACCCATGTACCATTGTTTAGAAACATCACATACTTGATAACAGTACTGGTGGTGGCTGTTGTAAACCTGGGCCTTGACTGATCCAGTATGGAAATCTGTATTGTTGTACGGATATTGATCTGGCAAAATTTTACACAGATGCCCTTCCTGACATAGCCTTCCCCATTTATCCTGGCTTGGGATGAAACACACAGGTTTGTGCATCCCCTGTGGCTGGGTTACTTAAAGGAATGCCCAAAAATGACATCTTTTAAATATGCTACTTATTCCATGCAGTTTGTAATGATGGCAGAGAAGAATGTTTAATGTCATGTTTTCATACAGAAGAGCAATAAAAAAACTACTGAAATAATGTGACCAAATGGTGACCAACGCTGAACAACCACAAACAATATCTCACATTACTTGTGTTGCATAATCCATATATAAAGTCACCTAGTTATATGCTAACCACATGTAAAAGGCAAGTATTTTTTGCTAAAATATTGTTAAATAAATACTTCTGGAAAATGAAAGTAGTCCACAAACAGGAAACAGAAGTCTTGACCAATGAATGAAGGGGAGAGGTGGGTTAACAATATTTTAGCAAAAAAATACACGTTTTACATGTTATGAGCATACAACTGGATAACTTGAAATGAGAATTATTGGACACAAGAAATGTGATATTTTTCATGGACTTTTTGATATTATTTGCTGTTGTCCTACATTAGACAACATTGGGTCACGTTCTATCAGAAACTCTGTTATGTCCGTTCTCCAGGAAAATATGATATTGCAATTTCATCCCATCCATCCATTTTCCAACCAGCTGAATCCGAACACAGGGTCGCGGGAGTCTGCTGGAGCCAATCCCAGCCAACACAGGGCACAAGGCAGGAACCAATCCTGGGCAGGGTGCCAACCCACCGCAGGACACACACAAACACATCCACACACCAAGCACACACTAGGGCCAATTTAGAATCGCCAATCCAATAACCTGCATGTCTTTGGACTGCGGGAGGAAACCGGAGCGCCCGGAGGAAACCCACGCAGACACGGGGAGAACATGCAAACACCACGCAGGGAGGACCCGGGAAGCGAACGCAGGTCCCCAGATCTCCCAACTGCGAGGCAGCAGCACTACCCACTGCGGCACCCATATTGCAATTTTTTCTTGGTCAAAACTACAGACTACGTGGGAAATAAATCCTTTTTGGGTGCAGTATTCCTTTAAATCTATTTGATTAATACTTGAGTAGCCTTGTAGTCATTGGTCAGGATTCAATTATTAAGCCTGCTCATTTTTCCAATTTTTGTAATATGTTTAACTTTGTACCTTCGTTTTCCTCATATTAGCTTTCTTCTAGCCATATTACATTTGTTATCAATATGTAGACCTTTGACATCTGGGGGGTATTTTTGGTACATCGCTTAAATCATCCAATATCAGGTGCCTCATCTTGGATGAGTTAATGCCGGTGAAACACATCCGGGATAGGTCAGTTTTTCAAACGCAGCCGTGTATTAGATTAGTCTAGCTGGATCTAATCATACGAGATGAATGCGCGCACCTGCGCTGAGTGAAAAGCCCATATATATTGAGTCTAGAAAACATGATCAGCAAGTCTTTGATAGTCTGTAACAAAATGATGAAAGAACGGGCGCATTTTTTTTCACACACGCGGCGCAAGACCTTTTATTCGAAGGACATGAAGAATTTCAAGATATAATATGCACAAGGGGTAACACTGCAAAAGCAGCCCAGACCAGAAAAGACGGCTGGCAAAAAGTGGCCGACAAATTAAACACTAAGTAGTGTGCATTGTACTTACTGAATGCAGCGTTTCATTTCCTATGTGTCAGATTAATTATTATTTAATATGTCATAATTCCAGATCAAACGTGAGCACAAGGAGAACATGGGAACAGGTTAAAGTGAAGTACAAGAATATACTTCAAACTGGTAAATATTGGTATATAACTATTTAAAGAATTGTTGACATAAATAATCATATATAATATAAAAAACATTAATTTTAAAGCTAATAAGAAGCAAAAAATAGGTGGAGGTCCACGCGGTCCAGACCTTACCCCTGCAGAAGAGTTGGCTCTCCAGCAAAATGCCCATCACCCTGTTTCTGAGGGCATTCCAGGGGGAAGCTCCTCGTCAGAACCAGTGGCAGGATGCAGTGGTCACTTCATTTCAGGTAAAGGATGGTCATTGCATATATTTGTCCTCCATGTGTGCCATAGGTATGTTACATATAGCCCTCTTTTTTGTTGGGTCAGTTGCAGGGAATGTCATATCCCTTGAACCTGTGTCTGACCAACGAGATATTGACGAAGGTCAAATATTTGATGAAGACACTGTGTCTGATTATTCATCAGGAGGAGAGGTACATTTTCCAAATAATATTTGATCAAACTCCACTCTGATCAGTCCCATGTGCCCCAATCACATTTGGAAATCCTGGTAATGAGAATGTTAGGCTGATTGTGAGATTCTTTATGGAACTCTGGGTGTTTTTGCCTGTGTATTACCTACCTGCAATGGCATGAAACGCCTCTTTTGTCTGCACATGCAGGTGTCCAGGAAACACAATGAAAACCCGAAGGAAATCTTTCAGAGCCAAACAGACTTTACGAATTGCATGGCAAACTTTACTTTTAGTTAGATTTTCCGCATCGCAGTATATAAAAAAAGTGCCGCTTGTAAAAAACCTCAAAGCAATGCATACTGTCTGTGTGGTTGTGAGAGCCCGGATTTGCCGAGTTTGACTTCGAATATAAGGTGCTAATAAATCTTTGAGGTACAATATTCCCCCTCGGCTAAAGCAGTATCTTTCGAAAAGAATTTCCCCCAGGAGCAATTTAAGGATCTTGCCTATCGCGCAAACCCCTCTCTATATGAAATTCTCTTCTTATAATTTGTGTACCGATATCAATTGGTTGCTCATTCATGAACGGCGAAGTCATGACTGAATGAATTCCACGCATGGACAGTGATTAAGGGTGTGAGCTAATCCTTGATTACATCGAACAAACCTGCTCCGAGCAGGTTTGAGGATTAGGATGTGCTGCTAAAACAACACTTCCAGCAAGAGTTTGGAAAAACCGACAGATCCAGGATCAGGCCAAATCGTCAACAATTACATCTGGCTAAATGAGTAATCCACGTACGAAAAATAACCCCCTGTTTTGACTCCATATTTGTTGACTCCTTTTGTTTATTTACACTTCAATTGCTGCTTATCTTGCATGCTTTGTTAAATCTTAGTGGCCTCCTACAGCCACAATGCAACATAATGACTTGAATCTCTGTTCTGCAAGTGATTTCTGAAGCTGTCACAGTACATGAAAATAAGCTAAGATCTTGGTTGACAGTTCTAAAATTTGAAGTATTGATAATGTTAGTCTGCGGTGGGTTGGCACCCTGCCCAGGATTGGTTCCCTGCCTTGTGCCCTGTGTTGGCTGGGATTGGCTCCAGCAGACCCCCGTGACCCTGTGTTCGGATTCAGCGGGTTGGAAAATGGATGGATGGATGGATAATGTTAGTTTAGTTTCTTCATCAAAGACAGAGATGCAATGTTTTTGTCAGTTAAATATTTTTCTAGTAATGATTCATATTGGGCAGTAACAGTAAAACAGCTGTCATAGACAACGGATGTCAACTGAAGTGAAAACAATTGCATCGGCTGTTGTACTGTTATTTATTGTTGGTTGTGGTGGGTCCATGTGGTCTACGGCTAATTGTTGTTTATATTAAACAAATCTTTTTATAAAGAAGTATCCAATGCAAAGTTGAGACCTATGTTGAAACCTACCAGCCGGCACACATGCAGCCAACTGTTGTGTTCCCGTCCACATGTGCAACTCTGCATGTTTTTTTTCATAACTTGAAATGGAGATTGGTTTTACTGCTTGGAGTGGCAATCGGATATGAAAAAGAGAAAAGTATGCAAAATATACAAGTTGGAATATCTTCTCTCAATGTAAACTTGAAACAGAGAATTATTAATTAATTGAGCTTGCATATATTTGTCTTTAAATAAATGATTTTAAAAATTCACCAAAACCTTTAAAATGGAACTTGTTGAAATGTCAATTCATACAGCACGCTCTATTTGCAACGTTTTTATGATCATTAAACTTTCTGGACAGATTCTCTTGGAAAAAACGTGAACAAAGTTAGAACAAAATGGCTCTACTGGAAGACAAGTTGTTTCCGACCTGTTGATGAAGACAACAGGTGCTTTCGCATTTTATGTGAACACACCTAAAAAGAAAGCTCTGCTTTACTGATTTATTACCTTCACAAAGGGGGTTGTTTAAGTTTGAAAATCAGTAGGCTTGACTGCATGACAAACCGAGAAATGTGGCATTAGCACAGTGTTTATGAGTAGGTGTGGGAATATGTGTGCTCTTCCATGCATCAGACTAACAAATTAAAAATTTAAAGTAAGCTCTTCTTCAAATTTTGTGTGCTACTCACATGTTGAAGCTACGTTTTCTACCCTGTTCCTGCCTTTACAACTTGTCCAATAAAATGCCTGCTTAATTTAGAAACAATTCTTCTTGGTACATTATTACACCTATTCATCCATTTTTAGGCCTATTTGTTCCAGCACTGTGTTTCACAAGAGGCTGTAATCTCTTTCGGCAGCATCAGGTGCAAGGCAGCGCTAACCTAGTCTAACCTAGTCCATCACAGGGCACCAAGCACAATTTCTTATACTTAGTTGATTTAGCATCATCGGTCAGTCTAACCAGTTTGTCCCAGTGAAATGGAAGGAATGCAGAGTAGACAGAGAAACCCATGAGGACAATGGGATACACAGTTTATAATAATATATACACAGTTTAATATAATATACAAAGTTTAAACAGATACCAACCTAAATCCAGGTCTGAGGTCTATGATTCAGCAATGTAAAGTGCATTGCTATCATGTCACTCTAGCTTGTGTTAATGGATTTCATTGCACAATGTGCAGCTTTCTTCACATTTTGACAGCACTTTTCCTGAGAGAAGTCACCTCACCACCTTTTACCCAAGCAGCTCAATTGAACTTGATTGTCTCACTCAGTTAGTTAACACTAGATAAAACTCTACATTCTACTGTGCAGATCTACTGTACTAGTGACTTTATATTGATTGCTCTATCCCCATTTTGGTTTCCATTAAGTCAGTAATATCCTAATGATTAAGTCACAAATTCTAATAAAGATGAAGAGGTTGTTGTATTTTAATATACAGGTATACTAACCTGGTATATTATCAGGAACACTATACTAACAATGGGTAGGGCCTCCTTTGTTCTTAAAACAGCCTCATTTCTTCTTGGCATGAATTCCACAAGATGTTTGAAATATTCCTTTAAGAGTCTGGTTCGTGTTGACATGATTGCACCTCACAGGTTCTGCAGATTTGCCGGCTGCACGTTCATGCTACAAATCTTCCGTTGTATCACAACCCATAGGTGTTCTTTGGGATTCAGATCTGGTGAATACAGAGGCCACTGAAGAATTCTGAACTTATTTTCATGTTCATAAAACCAGTTTGAGACGACTTTTGCTTTGTGACATGGTGCATTATCATGGTGGAAGCAGCCATTAGAAGATGGGTAAAGTGTGGCCATGAAGGGATGCACATGGTCAGCAAAAATACTCAAATAGGCTGTGTGCATTTAAGCAATACCTAATTGGCATTAGCTGGGGCCAAAGTGTGCCAAGAAAACATACACTATCACCACCAGCCTGGATTGCTGACACAAGGCAGGTTGGGTGCAAGGATTCCTGCTGTCAGCAAATTCTGACCTTACAATCTGCGTGCCTCAGCAGAAACTGAGGTTCATCGGGCCAGGCTATGTTTTTCCAGTCTTCAGCTGCCCAGTTTTGGTGAGCCTGTGCCTACTTCAGCCTCAGCTTTTTTATTTTTGGCTTACAGTGCTGGAACTTGACATGGTCTTCTGGAGTTATAATCCATAAGCCTCATGGTTCAATGTGTTGTGCACATCCTGAGAAGGTTTTCTGCTCACTTCAGCTGTAGAGACTTGTCTGGGCATTTTCCACTGACCTCAATCATCAACAAGACATTTCTATCCACAGAACTACTACTCCCAGGATATTTTTTGTTTATCACACCATTCTGAGCAGATGCTAGAGGAAATTTCATATAAAAATATCAGGAGATCAGCAGTTACAGAAATACTCAAACCTGACAGTCTGGCACCAATAATTATATTACAGGCAAAAGCACTGAGATCCCATTTTTTCCTTATTACATGAACTGAAGCTCCTGGTCTGTATCTGCATGATCGTATGCACTGATCTGCTGCTGCATGTTTGGCTGGTTAGATAATTACATGGATAACCTGGTGTTCATAATAATTTACACAATGAGAATATAGTGTGTGTATCTAAGCATAGGCTGGTATCGTGGATAGTGCTGCTACATCACAACTCCAGATTCCTGGTTTGAGATCCTTGGCCAGGCTCTGCCTGCATGGAGTTTGCACATCCTGGTATGCCAATTTTCCACCAACACATCCTAAAGATATTCAGCCTAAATTAACTGGTGCCTCTCAGCTGACCCAGAGTGGGTGAGAGGGTGAGTGGGTGATTGTGCCCTGTGATAGACTGGCACCTCACCCATGTCTGGCTGTTACCTTGCACCCAGTGCTATGTGCTTATGTGTACTATGTACTAGCAGGTTTTAAGATAAATAAATAGATGGGTTTAACTTTGTATTTACAAACACAAAACAGAATACATATTTTATGCAAGTATAATAATTAAATGCATTTAATGTCTTTTAATAGTTGAATAAATACTTGAAAGGGGCTGTTGATGTCAACAATGCTTGGATGGGGGAGGTGAGGATTATTTACCAAATAATGTAATTTTTCTACTAATTATTACCATTCAGTGGCTTGCCACTTTTGACTTAAAATGCATTTATTTTTGATTAAAGAACAATTAAGCAGTTAATGATCTTGCTTTGGTATTGTGATTTCTTCGCTGTTGTAACAAATGTAATTTGCATTGTTGATATTTGTCGACATCGATGTGACAATTCAAATTTTAATTTTTAAGTGATTGACCAATGAAGGCAAGCTAAAACATTAATATTCATGTTCTCTCTCAATTTAATTTTTTTTAGGATGAAGAAACAAATAGCATGGTCAGAAATGAAAGCTTTTGATTTGTTGTTCACACCTAAACAGCAGCCTTTGAAACGCACCTTGGCTGATTCAGTAAACCTTTCCAACAATAATAATTAATTAGATTTTATAGCTACTTCTCTCACTACTCAAAGCATTTTACATAGATAGAGGGGAGCCACTTGAACCACCATCAATATGTAGTATCCACCTGGATGATGAGACAGCAGCCATTATTGTGCCGGTGTGCTCACCACGCATTAGCTATTAGATAGTGAAGGGGTGAGATAGATAGCCAGTTAGAGACAGGGGATGATTAGGGGCAAAATGACAAGTACATGGTGGACAATGTAGCCTGGACATCAGGATGAACACTCTTTTTGAAGGATGCCCAGGGATCTTTAATAACCACAGAGAGCCGGGACCTTGGTTTTCTGTCCCATCAGAAGGATGGTGCCATATTTACAGCACAGTGTCCCCATCACTGCACTGGGGCATTGGGATCCACACACAGCAGCAACCCCAGCTTTTCCTAGATGTCTCCTATCCAAGTACTGTCCGGGACCAAACATACTTAACTTCAGTTGGATGACCTTTTCTGAACTGCAGGTGATATGGCTGCTGAATGATGCAAATAACTGAATTCAGTGAACCAGCTGAGGTGGGGAAAGGCTGCAGGGATCTGTGGTATCCGGGGTGAACTTCTCCAGGCTGGTGGTAAGACTGTCCTCCTGGCATTGCAAGCAATCTTTGCTTCCATTTGGGACACTGGCATCATCCCAACTGACTGGAAAATGGGACTTGTCTTCCCTATCTGTTAAGGGAAAGGTGATCGCCTGGATTGCAGCAACCACAGGGGGATAACACTGCTCTTGGTGCTGGGTAAGGTCCTTGCTAGGGTCGTCCTCAGTAGGATCCGTGATCACTTGCTCACCTACCAGTGACAGGAACAGTCTGGTTTTACGCCTAAGAAGTCTACCATCGACCGCATCCTGGCACTGAGGGTTCTC
The DNA here is from genome assembly GCF_900747795.2 of Erpetoichthys calabaricus. Lineage (NCBI taxonomy): Eukaryota > Metazoa > Chordata > Cladistia > Polypteriformes > Polypteridae > Erpetoichthys > Erpetoichthys calabaricus. The sequence goes on along the minus strand of NC_041404.2, from coordinate 129,791,637 downwards.
ATGGAGCGTAAACGCAAATATCAGCAGAGTTTCTTTGCAGCCTTTGTTTATTTTCATAAAGCGTTCGACTCAGTTGATCGAGCTGCCCTGTGGGACATTCTGAGGGTTCACAGGATTCCCTCGAGGTTGCCGGATATCATGGCCGGCCTGTACACTGGTACTGTGAGTGCTGTGCAGAGTGGAGGCAGAACTTCTGTGTTTTTCCCAGTTGATTCTGGGGTTCGTCAGCGGTGTGTTCTTGCTCCTGCTCTGTTCAATGCTTGTATGGACTGGGTGTTGGGCAAGGTCATGGGGTCCTGCGGCTGTGGGGTATCTGTTGGTGAAGAAAGATTCACAGATCTTGACTTTGCTGATGATGCTGTGATCTTCGCCGAGTCAATGGAGGCTCTGATCGGGGCACTCGACAGACTGAGCGAGGAGTCTGAGTGTCTGTGCTTGCAAGTGTTCTGGATAAAAACCAAGATCCAGTCCTTTAATGACCTCTTGGGCACAGCCATCAGCAGTGTGTCTGTTTGTAGAGAGAGTGTCGACCTTGTTGAGAGGTTTACTTACCTTGACAGTGACATTCATGTCTCTGGTGACTCTTCCTATGAAGTCAGTAGACGGATTGGAAGAGCATGGGGGGTCATGAGGTGGCTGAAAAGGGGTGTGTGGCACTCCCAATATCTATAATAATAAATAATAATAATTCTTTACATTTATATAGCGCTTTTCTCACTACTCATAGCGCTCTCCACACAGGGAGGATCCGGGAAGTGAACACACAATCTCCTTACTGCAAAGCAGCAGCACTACCATTGCTCCACCTGTGAGGATATCTATGCAAAAGGATGATGGTCCAAGTCTTTAGAGTCCTGGTGCTTCCTGTCTTGCTATATGGTTGTGAGACATGGACGCTATCCAGTGACCTGAGATGAAGACTGGACTCCTTTGGTACTGTGTCTCTCTGGAATATCCTTGGGTACCATTGGTTTGACTTTTTGTTGAATGAGCGGTTGCTCATGGAGTCCCGAATGAGGCACATTACCTGCATTGTGAGGGAACATCAGTTGTGGCACTACGGCCATATGGCACGTTTCCCTGAGGGTGATCCAGCTCATAAGATCCTCATTGTTGGGGACCCGAGCGGCTGGACCAGGCCAAGGGGTTACCCACTTAACACCTGGCTGCAGTAGATATAGGGTCATTTCCAGAGGGTGAGACTGGACTGCGTGTCTGCCTGGGGGGTTGCCAACCGGGATCCCGAGTTGTTTCGTCGGGTAGTGGGTGCAGCAACACACTGTACCAGTGCATGCTCCTCAACTTGACTTGACCTGACTACTCTAAATATATAAAATCCTAAGCCTAGAAGTGCAATGATTTTGTGCAATGATTTTATGTGATATTTTTATGTCACGGTTTTTGTCACACTTTATAATCAGGCTTATTTTAAAACCTACATATATATGTCTGGTATCATTCTTTTCAGAATTTATCGAAATTTTATGTGATGTTATTAGATTTTCAGATTCTTATTCCGTTTTTAAATTTTAACCATGTCCAGGGCCAGAAATAAAAGACAAAGAGTAGGACAGCTGCTGTACAGGCTTTTAAATGTTTGAAGCACCATGCGAGATGCACGGCAGCAACAGCAGCTAGCCAGCAGCTGATTGAGCATAGAGGAAGTTTAAAAAAAAGACTGTATTTGTTTCAAAGGAGCGACCGTGTCTCCTTGAGGTGCGTTTAGCCCCCCTCTTCACAACATGAGCGGCAGAGACGTGAAGTGGACGGCACGTAGTGCAGGCCGGCTGGGTTGGTGAGCAAAGCAACCAGGGGGGATCCTCCTAGTTTAAATATAAAATTTATCAAGGTAATCAGTAGATTTGGTGGCCCTGTGATAAAATGAAAAATGTATTTTCTGTCAACTTAATTTACAGGTAATTAGACGCCCTTCTTCTATGTTGATCCTTTGAATATTATTTTTGACATATACAGTACTACAGCTCCATGATTTCTCCACTCACACTTCCTTTTGTCTTTCCTAAAGGGCATTTAGTTATTTATACAGTATTTTATTTCCCTTCATCAATCTTGAGTATGTAATTTCTATATTATGATAATCTCAATACAGCACTGTTACTTCTACATCATATTTTTTTTGTTCCATTAAGGAGTTTAAATTTTTTTCTTTGTTAATATTCTGTGAATTTTCATTCAGTAGTTTAGGCCTTTTATGTATATCTTCTGTTTATATCCAAAGACACTGTCTAGATTCTCTGTAGATACTCAGCCTTACAATATTTTTCACAATTTCTTGTAAAACTAAATATTTCTTATTGGTACAAACAGGATGCCTAGCCTATAACTGATAACTCAATATAAACACACTGTCATCTTTAATACTGCAGCCATAATTAAAGCACAACAATGAAAGCAAGCATTAGCTCCCAAATTGTACTATTAGCATAATACGCCAAATGCACAGCCCATCATTATCCCATTGCCGACTCGCAGAGTATGATATTAGTCAATGACGGAAGCAGTCAGCTACTTGAAAGATAATATCGGTTAGTCACAATAGCTAGCCTACTCAGTTTTTGTTCTCCACGAATTTCATTTCTAGCCTAATATCTACTGAATGTGTTTTTTAACAAACTATTGTATAATCATAATTGCTGATTGAAAAAGTTGACCCAGGGTCTGCCCAGAAGAGACCATCTCATTGGGTCAATGCCAAATTCCAAACTGACACTATAAACAAGTGAGCCAGGATAGTGGCTGGATTTCCTACATGATGTTCAAGACAGCTAGAGTCTCAAGACTACAAACACTGGCATTACACTACAAGCCCCTGTGCATGTGCTGAAATTCACAAAAACAAGTTGTCATTTTAGATGATATTTTGTGTGGACGCTTTGGAGTGTCAACCATTATAGTATGCACAAAAGTCAATTTGAACATTCAGAACAAATAAATAAATAAATAAATAATAATAGAACCTCTAGCAGAATGACAAGAAAGCATGCGTTCAAAATACGCTTACTTCTAATGGTTTTCTGGCATATAAATTTTGCCTCTGGATAAATAGGAACACCCAGAGCAGACGCTGTGCTTCCTCTTGTTACAAATCAAGTAAGAAATGTTCTTTTGATGAGCTACCTGAATAGGGAGTTACGCCAAGAGGGTTAGCGAGAGGTGACTGATTTGTTTGTATAGTGGAGAGCTAGAAGAACCTAATACATTAACAGACACTAATGGGAACGAGAGACCTAACCTCCAATTTGGGTTAATGAAATGGAAAAAACACATTTCCTTAGTAATACGGTAAATGATGAGGGCACTTCAGAATGCTGGAACATTAAGTACTTTGTAGTTATTCTGCAGCTGCAAGAATGTCACACGCACATACACACCACTGCTCCACATGCTAACACATATATTATGGAGTGAATGTGTGCTACAGTAAATACTATTATATGAAATTTGTGCACATATTCATACACTATTTATTTAAATGCATATATGATGTATATTATATGAATATTATACATATGTATAATTTGTAATTGTTATGTTTCAGACAGTGCCTGGCTTCTATTTTTGTTGCTATTCTGGTTCAAGTTTAATAATTATTTCTTGTGCTTTTATGTCATTTCTTTTACATTTTTTGTATTATTATTTTGTATTGCACTGTATCTTTAAACATTTGACCACGTTTTGTGTCTTGTGGATGGAACCCTGGGAGGTGGGGTCACCCTGATATCAATGCCTCTGCCTTTATATTGTAATGAAAGTGAGGGTCGCAGCAGTGGATCATTGAGGTCTGAAGCTTTTTGCGAGTATCATACTGAGTTTTCTGGCTTTCTGAATTTTGTTATTGTCTTTGGATTCTGAGTATTAGAATTTGGATTTGGACTGGTTTGCTTTTGGATTGCTTTTTTCCATTGTTTGTTCTTTTTTTCATATACAGTACTACAGCTCCATGCTTTCTCCACTCACACTTCCTTTTGTCTTTTTTTCATTGTTTGCTATTTATTCTAAATAAGTCCTTCCTCTGTAACAATTCTATGTTGGTGTTATAATCCAAGCCAGAGGTTTAATGGCTTACCCTCTCTTTTGATGGGCAATTTATATGTAGTTTTTAACATGTAAAGTTGCTTAAATTTGTAATGAAGAAACTACAAAAATTGTGTCGTGTCAATTGAACCTGCTACTCTTAACGTTAATACATCAGTGTAACAAACAGGATAACAGCAGCAATGTACGTATATCGACTTCAAGCACTGCTTTGCACTCACATCATACAGCTAACCACATACTAAATGGTAAACACATTTTTAGGAATCTGATCCCAAACAACATCTTTTAAAAGTGTGAATACAGTTTGCAGCAGTTTTCAGAAAAATTGAAGTGTATAAATAATGTTCTGCGGTGGGTTGGCACCCTGCCCGGGATTGGTTCCTGCCTTGTGCCCTGTGTTGGATGGGATTGGCTCCAGAAGACTCCCGTGACCCTGTGTTCAGATGCAGCGGGTTGGAAAATGGATGGATGGATGGATGGATGGAAGTAATGTTGGGCCTTATTTTGGCAATAATGGATACAATGAGGCTATTAGAAATAAACTGGATGCATTAGGATTAAAAGTCAAAATGGAGGTAAAAAGCTTAGGGGTAACCGTTGACTGTAATCTGAGTTTTAAATCGCATATTAATCAGATCACTAGGACAGCATTTTTTCACTTAAGAAACATAGCAAAAGTTAGACCTCTTGTATCATAGAAAGATGCAGAGAAATTAGTTCACGCGTTTGTTTTCAGTCGGCTAGATTACTGTAACGCACTCCTCTCAGGACTACCCAAAAAAGACATCAATCGTTTGCAATTAGTGCAGAATGCAGCTGCTAGAATCCTTACCAGGAAAAGAAAATCCGAACACATTTCTCCAGTTTTGATGTCACTACACTGGTTACCTGTGTCATTCAGAATTGACTTTAAAATTCTGCTTATGGTTTATAAAGCCTTAAATAATCTCGTCCCATCTTATATATCGGAATGTCTGACATCTTATATTCCAAATCGTAACCTCAGATCCTCAACTGAGTGTCTCCTTAGAATTCCAAGAGCAAAACTTAAAAGAAGTGGTGAGGCGGCCTTCTGCTGTTATGCACCTAAAATCTGGAATAGCCTGCCAGTAGGAATTCGCCAGGCTAATACAGTGGAGCACTTTAAAAAACTGCTGAAAACACATTATTTTAACATGGCCTTCTCATAACTTCACTGTAATTTAATCCTGATACTCTGTATATCCAATTCATTATAATAACTATTCATTCAAAATCTGTACTAACCCCTACTCTCTCTTCTGTTTCCTTTTCCGGTGTCTTTTGGTGGTGGCTTGCGCCACCACCATCTACCCAAAGCACCATGATGTTCCAAAAATGATGGATGGATTAAAAGCCAGAAGTCTGTATGACCATCACCATCAAGTGACTCCGTGAGAACCCTAACTACAAAGAGGACTATTTCATTTATGTTAGGTAGAATGCCCAGAGGGGACTGGGCGGTCTTGTGGCCTGGAACCCCTACAGATTTTATTTTTTTCTCCAGGCTTCTGGAGTTTTTTTTTGTTTTTTCTGTCCACCCTGGCCATCGGACCTTACACCTTTTCTATGTTAACTAATGTTGTCTTATTTTAATTTTGTATTTTGTCTTTTATTTTTCTTTTCTCCATTATGTAAAGCACTTTGAGCTACTTTTTGTATGAAAATGTGCTATATAAATAAATGTTGTTGTTGTTGTAGATCAAATGACACTTTTTAGACATTTAAGTACCAAAATGAAGAGAATCGTCCATAATTTGGAAATGTGTTGTTTTCAAAAGTGTATTTTGCAAACTGTTAAACCATGACAGGGAAACATTTATACAGCCCATTTCAAATTCAACCATATAGTCCAGTATGAAGAGTGTATGACAGCTAAGCAAGCAGCATTAAGTTCCAGTAACGTTACTTCGCAACACAGACACAGTAACATTTAATTACCTGTTTATGCCAATGCATCTCCATATACAGAAGACTATCAAAAGTAAAATCATGTATCACTGGTTAATGTGTTTTGTTTGTCTAAAGTCAAGCCTCTGATTAAACCTGTGCACAACAAACTTTTCAAAAAATGATCAACAGTCAGGCTAAAATAAGTCATCCCTTCCGGCAATAAGTCACATTGCACTCACTTTATTCCAAAAGTCAAACAAAAATCAAAATGGATCTGAAACAAGTATTGCTTTTTGCAGCCACGAATCATTTGGGTTGAGTAGAACTATGGAAGCATGCTTGAACATAATGGTTCATTATATCCACGAGACATACATGCTGAAAAGCAGATGCCTGCAGTGCTGCTTCTTTAAATGACTGTGCCTTTCATTACAATATTTTCCTTAAGAACGGGGAGGCCACTCTACAAGGACTGAAGCTGGTAGCAGCAGGTAATAGTGTGCAACTACTGATATACTTCTCAAACGTTCAATATATCTGTGTTAATAGTGTTACTGTTTAATGCTTATACAGTATACAGTATACCAGTACACCAGAACTATCAGGTTGTGTTCACATTAACTTCTTAATATTTGGTTTTTGTCATTTGAGATTTTGTTTTCTTAATACTACAAAACCCCAATTTAACTTTTTCACACTTAACAACATTTTCCTACATTTTCACATTTTTGAATGGTGAGTGGTGGTGATTTTTCAGAAGAGAACATCCATCCATCCATCCATTTTCCAACCCGCTGAATCCGAACACAGGGTCACAGGGGTCTGCTGGAGCCAATCCCAGCCAACTCAGGGCACAAGGCAGGAACCAATCCTGGGCAGGGTGCCAACCCACCGCAGGACACAGACAAACACACCCACACACCAAGCACACACTAGGGCCAATTTAGAATCACCAATCCACCTAACCTGCATGTCTTTGGACTGTGGGAGGAAACTGGAGCACCCGGAGGAAACCCACGCAGACACGGGGAGAACATGCAAACTCCACGCAGGGAGGACCCGGGAAGCGAACCCAGGTCCCCAGGTCTCCCAACTGCGAGGCAGCAGCGCTACCCACTGCGCCACCGTGCCGCCCAGAAGGAACATTCATTTTATAAAATGGATGAATTTACTATATTTACTGTTTGAAAAATAGTGGCACATTTTATCTTTATTGTAACCAGTAAAAAAGAAACATTTTTAAACACTAAATTTAAATGTTTTCAGCTAATCCACCATTTAACAATTTCGTATTAATTTTTTAGGTGACTCCCTGCACAATGATGGTTGTATAGTACTGAGTGGAAGGATAGGATATGCAGTTGGCAAGACAAGGTGTGTTCTTTATTGTATTGTTATTTGAAATCAATGATCGCAACTACTGTATAATATCAAAGGCAATAATCATTAATTATTAATGTTTTCATAATGGTGCATCGCTATTAAAGCATTACGCAGCCTGTAAATGTCAATACTATATGTAATAGACCACAATTTTGATCTAGACACTCTAAAACTTTGTAACGGTAGAAGATTAAACAGATCAAAGCGTTACATTTAAATCTGATCAAGATACCATTTTTACAAGATGTGCTATTTGGTAAAATTATATTGTATATATAAAAACTAAATTTCAATTATTGCTACTAATTACCAGTTTCAATTCACAAGAATATAGTTTCCTGTAAAATTGGGTTTTGCAGTGACCATCAGCAAAAGTGAATTTATTAGGAAAAGTACGAATTGATCTACAGCAGGAATGTTTTACTCATGGCCAATTTTATTTTTTTATATATATATACGTGTGTGTGTGTGTTAGCTGTGTGTGGTCTTTGGGACTAAAGACAACCGAAGACACCCTAGCAGTTTTACTGTATTCATGAACTTGGAGAGGCGTCAAGCTAACACTTAAGAATTACCCAGGGCAGAGGATGTGGACCCACTTTGTGCTTGGTGCCACAATGGCTTTCGTAAGAAGACACTGGTGAAACCATATATTAGCCATATTGCTGGAATATGAGTCCTATTAATCTTTCTCTTGAGAAACTACCTCCAGATAGACAATGCTTTTAGTGAAAACCTCAGGCCTTGCCCTCCTTTGCTGTGGTGTTTCACTTGCAAGTTATTAAGCTGTGGCAATTACTTCATTTTCACTTTGTGTCTCTTCATCTGTGTCATCAGCACAACGTTGTTGTGCAGCAGAGTTTGCTGCACAGAGGTCTTTAGTAGTGTTGGAGAAATTTAAAGTGCACGCATGTGCTGTCTAGTGGCTGTGGTTGAGCGTGAGAATAGCGGACGGTTCCGTACACACACACACACACACACACATACAGGTCCTTCATTTATATATATATATATATATATATATATATATATATATATAAGGGGTGGGCAAAAGTAGGTTTACAGTTGTGAGTGAGTGAAACACAGAGTTTAGACTTATTTATATATTTATTATTGTATTATTTATTTCTATTATTTGTCTTCTTATTATTATTAAAGTGTGCTTGAGTGTAGCAATCATAACCTGCATGTCTTTTCCATACGAACAACTGTAAACCTACCTTTACCCACCCTTTGTATATATATATATATATATATATATATATATATATATACATTTGTAAAGTGTAAAATATACATAGTGTACAGTAAAAACAGAAAGTGTTCACTAAATTGTATTTGATTTTTAGCAATTCATGATAAGCAGGCTTTTATCAGGTTTTATATAAGTGTGCTTTTGTTAATTTCCTCATATATTTTTCTACTTTTAATTCTTATTTGTTTATTCCTACTTTAAAGGGTTAAAACATGAATTATTACTATTATGAGCAACCAAATTAATAATCGTATTTGAAGGTGTCACATGAATGTTTTGCAAGAAAACTTTAATTTTTGTCTGATGAAGTCAAACTGATCCCCAATGACCTGATTATCTTACTTAATTAACAAGGTGTCAATCTAATAAATCTTGTTAGGAGATAAAGTCTATATATATGTTTTAAATTACCAGTTAATTAAAATCAATCAAGCCTTGTATTCATACTGATCTTAAATAAGGTTACAATATTCATTAGCATACATTTAATGAGTGTTATCACTGTAACTGCTGCAGTAATGTAATCATTAAAATGCACTTTTTCTGAGTAAAGATTATTCCTCATCTTGTCGTTGAGTTTAGAGTCCCACTATCCTTTGTCTTTATTGAGCTCATGAAGGAGGGCACACATTGTATACCCAAAGAACACAACTGTTTGACTGCATCCTCTTCTTCTAGGCCAAAGTAAGTTATCTTCTACGTAAAGCAGAGCTTCCTGGAGCACAAAATAAGAAGCTAAAGCTAATGTAGTTTTGTGTTTAAAGTGAATCCATTTTTGTATTTTTACTTTTTTTTTTTTTTATTTTCTTAATATATGAATGAGACAGTGAAGGTCAAAACACTATACAGGTAAAAGCAAGTTTTGACAGGTTAGTGAAAGACTGAAGGAATTAAAGATATTCATTTAGAGCAAATAGATTAAGAGATAGCATTTTTGAACTTTTTCAATTTATGAAAGGAATTCCAGTTAAGTTCTTCAACACGAACACAAGGACACAGATGAAAAATATCAAAGTTAAATTTAGCACAAACGTCAGAAAGTTTTTCTTCACACAGAGAAACGTAGACACATGGAATAAATTACCAAGTGGTGTGGTAGAGAGTGGTACATTAACGATTCTCAAAACTCTTGAAAATTAGGCGAACTGTTAATTAAATAAGATAATCAGGTCATTGGGAATCAGCTTGACTTCATCAAATAAAAATGAAAGTTTTCTTGCAAAACATTCAAGTGACACATTCACATAAAATTATTAAATTGGGTGCTCTGTAATAGTTACATTTGTAAGCTTTAAAAGGGAATATGAGGAAATTAACAAATATGCACTTTATGGTGATTTTTTAAAACATTCATGGAATTAGCACTAAAACGTAGTTGCAGTAGTTGAACCATTTTTCACACAGCGCTTGATGCTCACATATTCATCTTTTTTTTCCAAACATTTTTATCGCAACATGGTCTGTCTTGGAACATTCTTGGTATAACAGGGTAATGACTTGTTCTTGGGATTGATTATTATTTTCTCATTTATCACACCTCAGTGCTGCTTGTTGCGTCTGTATCACCACTTGTAATAGACAAAGTTTGAGAACTTGTTAATCAGACCTCATATCCATAGCATGTTTGCATATTTGATGCATTCCCTTGGAAAATTAATTGCAAGATGCATCACTGTTGGCTGGGCCTGCCTCAATGGACCACTTTGAGGTGTTCCAGATATTTAACACCAATAGTTTTTTTCCCTCAGCAAAAGTCACTAAAAAAGAGTAAGAAAGCCTTATTAATACCACATCATACAAACTGTCATCATTATGAAACAACAGTACGAACAGTGACTCACCATCAATCAAACAGGACTGAGTTATCCTCAAATAATGGGTTTTCAGGTTTAGTTTAGAGGATAAAATTGTATTTATTACTGGAGTATAGTTTTAAGATAATCAAGACAAAAACCTCATATATCAAAAGGAGGATTTAGATTCATATGGGAATTTTACTATCATAAAAATTTAACAATTGGCCTGATATAGAGATAATTAAAACTATGAGATTATAATCTTTAGTGAAAAATTTCAAAGGTAAATTTTGAATAATTTTTATAATGATTTGATCAGCCTATTGTACTGTATATCTTAGACAGGGTGTGTTATATTAACACATTGTACTTTTTTTGCGCATTTCATGTGTTTTTTCTCATTGTGGTTTATTTTTTTATTTTTGACTTGGAGGTATCACATGACTGCAATCTTCACATTGATTATGTCACAGGAGTGATGATATTTAAATGTAATGGTCACTTTGTATGTCCTCCCTATGTGGATAAAACTTATTGCCAACTTCCTTTTCATATTTAGTTGCTAAAACTCAAGTAGGCCCAAGGACCTACTGGTCCTGGTCTCTGGTTTTGACTTTGCTTTGCTCCTGACTCTTCATTTACATCTATACAGTATAGCCCTATTGTTTAGGTTCCTGACTTTTTCTGATTACTTAGTTTTGCTTTGTTTGACTGGATCTTTTTTCTTTGATCAACCATCTCCTGATCAATTTTTCCACACTCACAATAATCTTTGGGTATACTCTGTGTTCCTACATTGTGGAATTGAGATTACTACAGGTTTAATCATTGTTAAAATAATACTTTATGTCATCTTAATTCAGCCACACTAATGCTCATAACATTTTTCTTTTCTGGAAAAACACTTTTTTCTGCTGGTGTCCTGCCCGGGGTTTGTATCCTGCCTTGCACACTGTGTTGGCTGGGATTGGCTCCAGCAGACCCCCATGACCCTGTAGTTAGGATATAGCAGGTTGGATAATGGATGGATGGATGTACACTGTATATATATAAATATATTTAAAGAGCTTCTTGAAAAAGCCAAATTTCCCCCTGGTAGTACAAAAAAGTTCTATCTATCTATCTATCTATCTATCTATCTATCTATCTATCTATCTATCTATCTATCTATCTATCTATCTATCTATCTATCTATCTATCTATCTATCTATCTATAGGAACATCCTGCCTCTTTTCTGGCCAACACAGGGACATGGACCCATCTCACCAGCCCATTCATGGCATCCATTTAAGTCTTCATAATTTATAACACTGGGACAATTGTTAACCAGAAATAAAAAAAAAAATTACAAATAAATCCATCCACCCATCCATTATCCAACCCACTATATCCTAACTACAGGGTCATGGGGGTCTGCTGGAGGCAATCCCAGCCAACACAGGGCGCAAGGCAAGAACAAACCCTGGGCAGGGCGCCAGCCCACCACAGTACAAATTAATGTTTAAATTATTGATGTTTTCATTTACTTCTTGCTGAATGTTTTTACTTGATGATCTATCTATCTATCTATCTATCTATCTATCTATCTATCTATCTATCTATCTATCTATCTATCTATCTATCTATCTATCTATCTATCTATCTATCTATCTATCTATCTATCTATCTATCTATCTATAGGAACATCCTGCCTCTTTTCTGGCCAACACATTACCATCACTTCCCTGCCAAGTAAGAGATTTGGACTCATCTCACCAGCCCATACATGGTGTCCATTTAAGTCTTCATAATTTATAACACTGGGACATTTGTTAAACATAATAAAATATTTACAAATAAATAAATGTTTAAATTGTTGCTTTTTAATGTTCTTCTTACTGTAATTTTTAATAGAAATCTGATCACAAAAATTTTGAATATTTTTATAGATATGCTATTAAGTAATTAATTTTAAAACATTGCTAAATCAAGAAGCAAACAGCAGATTTTATTCTTACAACCAGCTTTTCTGCCTTACAGTTTTGAAGTAATAACATGTGTTAACTGTCTGTCACAATATCAATCGGCTTTAGAAAAACAACCTCCAAACTTAGACAAACAACAATTTGTGTCCTAATGAGCTTAGCAATGTTCTTCCAGCCCATGTGTAAGATCAGTTAACAGAAAATCAAGGCAGGGGAGGCTCAGAGCTGGCCTTATAATGGTTTATTTTGCTGCAGCATGGAGGGCGTGGGGGTTGATGGGCGGTCACTGCAATGTCTGGAAGAATCTGTAAAGACAGAACACAAGCTGGAGAAAGGAAAGAGAGGGTGATTGATTATTAGTAGCTGTCATAGTGTCAACAGAGTGGAAAATATCTCCGGGTTGAAGCAAGTACTAATCCATGAAAAATCACCCCTTCCTCTTCCTGTTCACAGCAGGGCGGTGAGGCCAGATCAAAGCTTCATGTCACCGCTACTCTGGGTTGTCGATTTATGACCTGCCAGGGTGCTAACCCATTAACAACAGTAAAAAAAGGAAAGAAAAAAATCAGTCTTGTTTGGAAGGAGAGTACAACGTGTTAAATCACTCATTGTAAAACACACTCCACTAACCGGAACAACAGTTATATATTTACCTGACTTCGCATGGGATGGCAAGGACATGGCCCTACCAGAGGCACCGTTCACAAACAAGAGAAAGTCTGTAATAGGCAGATGTTGGAGTCACGTACAGTGTGCTGCTGACCTTTAGAAAACCTCAACTTTTTTTTTATTTTTCTGTAATGGTACTGGATGTGTATTTATTTACTGTATTTTGATATTATTAGCTGCAGAAAAAGTAGGTGTCTATGAATATCTCAAAAGGAAAAATGAAATTGCAAGCTTTGTTTGATGATCAGCTTTAATAAAAATAAATTATATAGTATCTTTTGTGGGGACCGTTCTTTTATTTGACAATGATTATATCAAATAATTAGCTCTGCCATATTACAGTTGTGAGTGCCACAGAAGATGGATGGGCATCCCTTGCCTAGATGGGGATCCCTTGCCTAGACGGGACACCATGATTAAAGAAAGTGGATCTGATGGGAACAAAACTCCTTACCTGGCAAGGAGGCCATCTGTTGGGAAGACCAGGAGAGACACCCCCCTGACACAATAGAGGGCAACATTCCTGGGATTCGGGGCCCCTTCAGCTACCCACAGGGCATCATGGGAATAGAAGTTCCAGAATATAACCCTTTTGTGTTCCATGGGTTCCACCAGGGGGTTTACAGGGGGATATGGTCCCTACTTTTTTGTGGGATACCAGTCTGACCATGACGTGCTTCTTACAGACCATGTCCTAGCCCCGGAAGTACTTCCGGGTCAAAGATTAAAGGATCCGTATCATCTTGACCTAGCACTCAGAATCAGGTGGACGTGGACAAGGCTTGACAGGAGGAGTGTGGAGGAACAGAATTGTATTCCGGTTGTCTTTTTCTGTCTGTTAAAATAATGCTTGTTAACAAAAAGGGCCTCTATATGAACCTGTGAGTGGTTTGGGTGTAATTGTGTCTGGGGATTGGGGCTCAGTGGCAACCCCTACTGGTTTTACAGTCTAGCATCTAGGTTTCCAATCTTCTTCTGAGTGGAGTCTACATGTTCTCCCTGTTTTTCCATTCCACCAGGTACCTCACTTTCCTTTCATATCCCCAAGACGTGAATTCAGCTTTTCAAGGTGGCCCTGTGGATGAGCGGGCCCTGAAATAAACTGGTTTCTCATTCAGGCTCACTTCCTGCCTTGTGCCTGATGGTGCTGGAATAGGATCCAGTCCTATAACACTGAATTGATTTAAGTAGATTTCAGAATGTTATGATGTGTTTTAATTTATATAGCTTCTCTTCTAGTGCACTCTAACAAAAGGGCATTTTACAAGCAATGAGTGAAACATTTTTAGTCACAGTCTTCAAATTTTATATTGAATGTTTTAAGAAAGCTGTCCTTGAATGCCTAAGTTTTGACTAATGAGCAACAGAGAGAACTTCAGCAGTTACACAAACCTGTTAGTATTCACTGAATCTGTAATGCAAGGACAGCCCTTTAGATGACCTTCTCTCTACAGAGGGCCAAATTAAAAAAAAAAAAAAAAAAAAACACTCATACTGTCGTCCACTAGAATTCCTGGGAACTCCCATAAGGATCTTTTCTTTCAAATCTTGTGACTACATCAGGAGTGAATTTATAGAATCAGCAAGGTGAGCTCTCAGCGGCACTGAATACGTGTACAGGAAACGGTAATCAAATGCTAAAATAAAACAACAATAATGCTGGAGCCTTTTTTAAAAATGCAAATCTAAGAACAATATATGGATTGTTTTTTGCCATCCTTCCATAAATATACTGGAAATTGGTCCAGTTGGAATTACACTTTAAACACCAGTTGGATTTGTAATTACATTATAGGACATGTCCGGCTCACTTGCACAATAATATCTGACTACAGTACATGCAGCCTAATTACTTGGGAAGTCATATATGGCTAACGTGTTTTGAGTGCACTTAGAAGCAATAGTGTAGTGAACATGTAATTATTAGCCTTTGGCGAGGTGATTTGTTTTGTGTTTAATTATCATGTACTTGGTAGTAATATGGGGCTTATTTGGTATGGATTACTGTAGATGTATGAAGTTATGTTTTTTTTAATTAATCATTTTCTATTACTGTAGTGTAATGGATATAGTGCAGCAACAATAGACAGTAATTAATACACCATAATAATTTTTTCCATTTTTTATCCTACAGTTTAAATCTAATAGACTGTGAATATAGTTATACTAGTTGGCTGAATTATTCATTTAGTGGTTTCGAGCTCTTCATAGCTTGATGCACAATATCCTGAAAGGCATTTCTGTTAATGCATGTCTTTGGAGTTTTGGGGTTGCAAATCAGCATCGCGGCCTCTTAAGCCTTAAAAATTTCAATTTAGCAAAACAGCAATTTCTGTTTTTAGATACTAATACATATTTATATTATATTCCATTATTTGAAAAAGACATTCAGTAAAAACAGATGACCTTCTTCTTAGTGCTTTGTGCTCAGGACCAGGCATACTGATCAATGGAGTTGCAATCTGTGCCTGGACTTATGTACCCTGTAGAAGTTATTGTCCTGAACCAGAACACAGGCCACAAAATATTGTTAGTCACACACTTCACAGGCATTAACATTTTATTAGGCACTCTGATATTTGAGAAGGCAAATTCTCGTAACTCTGTTTCCTCCTTTTCTTTCTTGCAAGTGGGGAAGTGGCCTTTGAATTGATTAAGTGTGTTATGGGACAAACGTAATTTGAACAACTTAAGCAATTATTTTTTTTATTTATTATATATATTTATATCCAGTTAATGGTCATACAAGATTAGAATCTGTGTCTCCAGCAGTGGACACAAGGCAAGAATCAACACCAGTCCATTGTAGAGCACATACTGATGGACAATGAGAGGAAAACACCGTGCCATATGGGTACCTCCACACTGGTGGGATTAAAGTCTACATCAGAGCCAGGCTCCAAGCTCTGTGAGGCATCCACTCTCCTTCTACATGATTCCATTCTATTTATTTATACTGTGTACAATATGCATCAATAGTTTACAAATACAATACCAGTCAAAAGTTTGGAATCACCTCAAATTTTCATGTTTTACATAGAAATTCTCTTTTTTTATCAAGATGCTATTATATTGATTTAAAACTACAGCCAAGACATAACTAATAATGCTTAATGGCTATTACTGCTTGAAATGACTGATTTATTCCATTTATTATTCAATTATGACAGAAGCCTCCATTTTCAGCAGCCATTCCTTAAGTGTCCTTGTGGTCGACTCCATTAACTTATCCTTAATTAGTCAAGTTTTAATGCAGATTGGTTATTAAATATATGTTTGTAATTGCATTAAAACCACTGAATCCTGTTATTCTGTTTCAGTTCTGTGTTTAAAAATGGCCAAAGTAAAATGGCATTCTGAAGAAACATTTGAGTCTATTGCTTTATTTTATTTTATTTTTTTTGTATTTAGCGTGTATGTGTTCTCCTTAGCAGTGCCAGCAGAAATCCATTTGGAGTCCTAGGCGGGGTTGGTGGATGTAACTCCTCATTGTCCAACGTGGGTAGTCAGTATTGTTAGACTTTGACAACCTGTGTCCCCTTGGCATCCAGCGCGTGTACCCATTCAATAGCACAAATGACACCTTTGTGTATATACCACAGACTTTCATAAACAGCACCCAGTCAGTATCATCAGAGTTTGACAACGATCTGGGGGAGCGGGGTTTCCTCAGTGTCCAGGGGATGCACCCCAGAAATTTAAAAAATGGTGCCCCTCAAATGATGGCACATCAGGTGGCTGCTTACATCATCTAAACCGGCTCTGCTCCTTAGCATTTTCTTTAGCCCAGGAAAAACATTGACTTATTTAAAATTTGACATGTGATTGCATTGAATCATCATTATTTAAGGTGGTGTTGCACTATAAGCACTGTCTATAATGCTATGAGTGAAAAGCGAAGATTGTAACCAAGAAGACAAATAGCGAAAATGATAAAACCCAAAACAGCACCCAATCCTGTAGTTGAAAACCGAAAAAAGAAAGATCAGAGAAACCAGAAATCTTGATTGAACTTTGAAGTCACTTTTGTTTTTGTTCGAGAAATCCGCAAACTTCAACAATTAAGTGACCACAGGAAATGAACTTTATACCCATGACTCCTCATGTCACTTCGCTTATGACCCCTGACAAGCCGCTTCATAGACATCAAAAACCCTACAAATAATTAAATCCTGATGTAAAAGAAGCCAATCATGTCAGTGTCCGAGTTACTGGATAAAAACAAAATAGTCAGTAGCCATTCCAAAAATCTTACTAGGGAGTTAAGACTATTTTGGTTTTTGTATTGGTTACTCAGCTTTTTGAGTCTTTTACTTTAAACCTAAAGCTCTCTCTCATTTCCTGGTCCATTTGCATTTTTTACCCTAGTGGCCTGCCTTTGGACATCTAGCAGAACACTTGCCACATACTTTGGTTGGTCTATGATAGTTTGTGGCATGTCATAATCTAGATGAAGTGGATATGTTGACAATGGTGTTTATAAATACTTGGAACTTTAGGCAAGACATTTTAGTAAAAACTGGAGGTAATGTTGGCAGAGGTAAATCTTTGGGGCAAAGAGTATTGTCTATCTTGAAATAAACACTAAATTTTAAAAACTCAAGCCACAGGAGAACATAGGAGAGCACTGCAGAACATAATGATGCTGGATCTTGAGCATAAGAAAGCACAATGTCAAAGCAATGGTGAACAGAACAGATTTATACTGAGTCACTGAAAGGGGCCGCGGATTACAGACAACTGATATTTCTTAATGAAAAATGACACCATGCACTATGACTTGCAGCTACCCAGAGTAGTGGGTTTCAGTAGGGACACAAAAATAGGTGTCTGTTATGATATATCCTTTTTATAATACACAACAGTGTAGTGATACCATAATGAGAGTCAGTGCTATCTGTAAATGTTCACCACTTTATAAGAATTTTGGATTTGGTATCAATAAACAAGAAGATTTTGTCCATGATGAAACTGAATAGTGAAAGGCTCTGAACTTTGTGTTTTTTAATGCTACAAATTTTGTTAGAGGACAGTGTTAGAGCAGTGGATGTTCAGGCACAAAATCTGATAAAAGAGATTTTGGTATAAATTGTGATATTGTGACATGATTTTAAGTAGGAATTCAAACTACTCATACCTATCATGCATCGTATGGGACAAGCTCTTTGAAAGAAAATTTGCTTTCTAAATGTGTTTTATTCAGATTTGTGAACATTGGCATGCAGGTTTCTACAGGACAATGTTGCTAAATAAGTAACCCGTACAAGTCATTAGCATGCTGTTATATTAATTACCTATTTATGGACATACCTTTACACAATGCAGAGCTAATATTTAACCGCTTGCCCTGGAAAGCCATTAGCGTTAAATGCATTCAAGGCAGATTGATGTTTGCTAACGTGGATAATTTTAATGGCATAAAGCCATTAATTAGGGTCACTTAGGCTGTAGATCAGCATTTGTATTTCATTGTGTTGAGAGCTGCTGAGAATAAGTTTTAAAAAGTTCTAAAAGTCAGTGTTACATTTTTGCTCTTAATTAAACAATTGAAAAGCTTTCTATACTTGTACCTTTTGTCAGCACAATTCAAGAAAATATTAACTTGGACAATAGTTTGAATGAAATGAGTTCATCTGTGAACATCTGGTACTTTTTGTCTTTCTCACTATCTTCTCACTGATGGATGACCACAGTTTTTTCTTTTTTCTTTTTTTTTTTTTTGCAATACTGAACTGAACCTGGAGGTCCTAAGGACTTGGTTGTATTTAAACACTCACCGAGCAGATTGTTCGGACCACTCTGCTAATACTAGGTCCCATGAGGATGTTGGGAGAGTATGCAAAATTTGAACAGATAGCATCCAAGCCACAGCTTAAATCTAGGTCCGGGGTCTGTGATTCAGTAATGAAAATTGTTGTGCTGTCATGCCACCCTAACTCATAATCATGGATTTCTTTGTAAAATGTGTAGCTTTCTTAACATTTTTAAGAGCACTTTTCATGAGATAAGCCACTTCACCACCTTTTACCCCTGACAAGCTCATTTTTTGGAGATCCTGTGCATTATCAAATTGTTTTAACACAGGCAAATTGAAGGGACCACCGAACTGGAATTTGCATATGTGACGCTGAGCTTTGAACTTCATTGTCTTACTCTGTTAGTTAGGACCTCCTTTTTGCTCTCAAAACAGCCTCATTTCTTCTTGACATGGATTCTACAAGATGTTGGAAACCTTCCTTTGACTGCATCTCACAGTTCTTTCAGATTTGTTAACTGCACATTCATGCTGTGGGTCTCCCATTCTGCCACATCCTAAACGTGTTCTATTCAGATCTGGGAAGACTACTAAAGAACACTGTACTCATTGTCATGTTCATGAAACCAGTTTGGGATGACTATTGCTTTGTGGCATCATGGTACATTATCATACTTGAAGTAGCCATTATATATATAGATAGATAGATAGATAGATAGATAGATAGATAGATAGATAGATAGATAGATAGATAGATAGATAGATAGATAGATAGATAGATAGATAGATAGATAGATAGATAGATAGATAGATAGATAGATTCTTTATTAATCCCAAGGGGAAATTCACATACTCCAGCAGCAGCATACTGATAATAACAATGTTAAGTTAAAGAGTAATAAAAATGCAGGTAAAAACAGACAATAACTTTGAATAATGTTAACGTTTACCCCCCTGGGTGGAATTGAAGAATCACATAGTTTGGGGGAGGACCGATCTCCTCAGTCTGTCAGTGGAGCAGGACAGTGACAGCAGTCTCTCGCTGTAGCTGCTCCTCTGTCTGGAGATGACACTGTTTAGTGGATGCAGTGGATTTTCCATAATTGATAGGAGCCTGCTGAGCACCCGTCGCTCTGCCACAGATGTCAAGCTGTCCAGCTCCATGCCAACAAGAGCCTGCTTTCCTCACCAGTTTGTCCAGGCGTGAGGCATCCTTCTTCTTAATGCTGCCTCCCCAGCACACCACCGCATAAAAGAGGGCGCTCGCCACAACTGTCTGATAGAACATCTGCAACATCTTATTGCAGATGTTGAAGGATGCCAGCCTTCTAAGGAAGCATAACCAGCTCTGTCCTTTCTTACACAGAGCATCATTAGAAGATGGGTAAATCGTGGCATTGAAGGGATGCGAATAGCAAAAATCATATAGACCATGTCATTCAAGTGATGATTGATTGGTATTAATGGGCTCAAAGTGAGCCAAGAAAACTTTCCCCACACTATTACAAGTTGGATACATGTATTCATACTGTTTGCACCAAATTCTGACCCTACCATCTGTGTACCTCAGCAAAATTCAAGATTCCCAGACCGGGCTACATTTTGCCAGTCTTTTACTATCCAGTTTTGGTGAGTCTGTGCCCACTGCAGCCACAGCCTTCTGTTCTTAGCCGACAAGAGTGGTACTTGACGTATTTGACATGTTTTTCATTCTTTTCACATCATTTGAGTAAATGTTTGTGACTACAGTGTGTAAAAAGTCCAGGAGTTTAGCAGTTACAGAAATACTCAGACCAGCCTGTCTGGCACCAACAATTGTGCCACTGTCAATAAAACAGATTATATTTCTCCACATTCTGGTGTTTGATCTGAGCAGTAACTGAAGATCCTGAGCGATAACTGCATGATTTTATGCATTGCTGCTGCCCTGTGATTGGCCAATTAAATAATTGCATGGATAAGCAGATGTACACAGGTGTTCCTAATAATTTGTTCAGTAGATGTATGTGCTAAATTCAGTTAAAATGTCTCTCTATTATTAAAGAAAATGTTGAGACAAGAGTTTTTCCAAGAGATTTTGTCAAGTCCCGTCCTCCTCTCAACCATTTACAATCACACCCATGGTCCGCTCACCTCTCATTCGTGTGAATGCTTTTGTCACATACAGTTTCTGCTCTCTCAGCGCTTATACATTTTTATGTTTTCCTCACTTTAAGTTCCCAATAGAAGAAATCTTACTATGTTGAAATCTTATTGATAAATTTCATCCCGAAGTGTTATCAACAGAAGAAATGAGTACACTGAGAAACGATGAATTGAAATGAATTAATGCGAAAATTGTCGATCAGTTACATGGCAATGATATCATTAGACACCAAAGGAGATCTTGATATACCATTCGTAATAAAACATTTACAGTTTCCCGTTACAATAGCTT
The DNA here is from genome assembly GCF_900747795.2 of Erpetoichthys calabaricus. NCBI lineage: Eukaryota > Metazoa > Chordata > Cladistia > Polypteriformes > Polypteridae > Erpetoichthys > Erpetoichthys calabaricus. The sequence continues at coordinate 129,770,407 of NC_041404.2, read as the reverse complement.
TTGCTGTGACAATTAACAAATCACAGGGACAAACAATCAAAAAAGTCAGTTTATTTATTAGAGAGAAAGAAATGATATTCACTCACGGGCAGTTATACGTTGCATTGTCACTATGTAACTCCAAACATGGAATCAAAATTCAATGCGATATTGATGACAAGTTAATTCAAAAAATTGTTTTTACTGAAGTTTTACAGTAAAAGTGTAAGTTTAATAAGTATTTGCGTGTTAATTTCAAAGACAAAAAGAACGAAAATGTATAATGCAACGAATACCTCTAACGCAACATGAAATATAATTTTCTTTCAATTTATTACATATTACTATTTTTACTATGGTTAATTACTCGCTGTAATGTAAAATAGTTAGTTCTATTATGCACATGTAACAATTCCCATGAAAATAACAATCTGTTTAAATTGTACATCCGCTTCCCAGTGCGCGAGCAGCAGATCTGCAAAGTGGCTAGCTCGTAGCGCCCGCCCGGGGGTTGGCGAGCAAAGTGAGCAGGGGGCAGAGCACCCTAGTTAGCTTTATTTTCTTTCAAAAAACATGAGGGAACAAAAAATAAATTTTTTGAACTAATTGAACTGAAAAAGCAGCTAAAGAAAATGGCTAAGCTTATGGAAGACCCTGTTTGCATCATGTTTCACACAGCCCCATTACTTCCAGTATATAGTTGAAATTGTACTTTGTGATCTGCCCTTTACTTTGAAAATAGCTGCTTTAGAATAAATAGTGTAACAGTTAATGATTTTTTGAAACAGCAGACTCATATTTTTGTATGCATATTGGATTTTCAAAGAGAGAAAAAAAGATGGTCCTTTGATGTGTGTGGAAAGTGATTTTTCAAGGCGCACACAGCCCATGCCTAGAAGTGCAACAATTCACATTGTTTGTTTGCTGTTCGTGTGTTTTGACAAGTGGACTCTCCTCTCGCATAGTCTTCTGTTTATTTGTGAGAATATCTCACCCCCTGCTGCTGCTGATGATGAGGAGGAGGAGGAGGAGAAGAAGAAAGCACCTGGTTTTCAGTCACTGGCAGATCCGGACGGAAACAAACCCTCCACGAGTGAAATTTATTGAGCTCTGCTTGACTTGTTTTCCTGCTCTGTGTTCCGGGAACGCTCTCATGTTCCCTAATTCGAAAACAATTAGAGCCGTTAATGGATCTCACACGTCTGTACACACACTCTCTGTGCCTGTGTCCTGAACGGATATTAGTCCAGGCCATGCTCTCCTCCAAAGCCTCCATTGACATCCATGGCTTCTCCAGCTGGGGATGTGTAAAGATTGTGAACTTGGTGACCTCCTGTGACCGCAGAGGCAGCATGAGGTTAGGGTCAGTAAAAATATCCGGCTGCACGGTGATTTTAATTTGGTGTAGGATGTAGATGTTTGACCAAAACACAAGCTGCGCAAATTATTTATATAGTTGTATGTGTGTATGTATATGCTGAGTTCAATTTAGTTTATTCATATACAACACTCCTCACTAAGGAGAGGGTTAAAGCACCTCCATGGATCTGCAAATACAAAATAGTAAAAGAAATTTAAATAGCCATAAAACATGTTAATAAATAGACTACATTTGCTTGCAGTATCTAAAATGCAAAACAAAAATACTGAAAAAGGTACCACTGGCAAAAAAACCATGTCAATTGGAAATAGGAGAGAGTGAAATAGGAGTGAAATATATACTGTATAAATCTATATATGTGGATAGATTGTTATAGAGATATATTTAATAGATTTATATAGTGACCGCAGGTAGGGTAGGGAACCAGTTCTGCGACTGCCAAATCGTTGGGGTTCCAACCCTGTAGACTCCGTTTAATAATTAATAAAAACAAAAAAAGGTGCACAAGGGCACAATAGCCACAATAGAGGTTATTGTACTCCTTATTCTCATTCACAAGCTTAGTCTAGTCTTACTCTGGGTTGCAAATGGACCCCAACTTCAGAGTACTTCCTGGTAAGGTTGGAGCCTGATAAAATAAGGCTCACCAGTTCCCCCAGCACCCCCTGGCATCACCCACGGAATGTAGCAGAGCTAAGCCAACAAACTCCAATTCCAATGATGTCCTGTGTGAATCCGTGGAGATGCTGCAACCCAAGGGGGCTGCCATCTAGGACCGTGGGGGAGACAAAACCTTGAGCAAATTGTTTCCTCCTGTCCTTCCATGCTGCGGGCATAACAGCCAGGTAAGGTTCCTGGGTGGTGCCCTTCACTATATATATAATATATGTGTGTGCGTGTGAGTATATGTATACATGAATATTTAGGCATAACACTTACATAGATCCAAAGTGTACCTTCAATGAACTAACACTCTGTAAAGGGCTGGTTCCTCCTTGCTTTAGTTCCTTACATTGACAAGTTTTAAAAAGTTTCAGTATGAGCTATTGGAAAAACTTAGCTATTTGACAACAAAACAAGGTTGATTGAGTGAATTGTGCCCTCCTCCATTCTATGGTTGAAGACAGAATGTTAAGTTAATGACTGTGCAATCACAACCCCAACCAGTTTATCTGTGAGCTGCTCATCTTTCAATAGTATGTATGATTATAATAACTGGGACTGAAAAAGCTTTAGCATGTGTTTCTGTATATAAATATCAATATACTACATATTTTGTCACACGCGTGCGCATAGGAGGCAGTCAATAGGCTTGACTAATGACAGAACAATTGGACAGGGGTTGATGAGGTGCACTATTGTCTTTTCTTCCCCCCTCTGCAGATCATCTAATGGAAAACCACCTGAAGCCAACCAGCCAACCACTTCCATTTTGAGACCATGCCCTCTTACCTCATTTCCGCCTGTTCCCACTGGACCCTCCTCTTCCTTCCCACCACCTATAAAGCCAGCCACCTGCCTTTCCATTATAGTCCTGCACTGGACTCAATCTTCAGCGATCACTCAGTGGCAAACCCACTACTGTTTGACAGAAAGCATACAATATACAGTGTGGATCTCCTAACCCTTTTCTGGCTATCTTGAGTTTCTTTTACAATATATAGTATCTAATGCTAAAATAAGGTAGCATTTTAGCATAATTGTTAATGGTTTTCCCAAATCTTGGGCTTAGTCTTAATCTTGTTTAGGTGCGTTATACATGTTCTCCTAATGCCAGTTTTGATTCTCCTCCTGGTTATTCTGTTTTTTTTTTCTTTTCCCACAATAATTGATGATACTAAACTGGACTGTGTGCATGTATATCTGTGTGTGAGTGAATAGCCTATGCAGTACACACTTAACATTGTCCGGGGCTGTGTCCTGCCTTACACCCAGTGTTACTGAGACAAATTCACATAGAACCCTTTAATTTTCTGTAGTTATAAGAATAAATATTTTGTTACAAAGTTGAAATGCGACATACATGTGAGAATCTGACTATGAAAACATATATAAAATGCAGAACAAAATACTCTAGAAGATATATTGATACCTTCAACTGTATTAAGTGGGTGTGTAGAAATATAGGGTTAAAAGGCATGGAGATATATAATGTTCTATACATACAGTTGGCGAAATACAGCATACTGTATGTATAGATTTCTATCGATTGAAAGATAAATATGTACAAAATACAATATACAGTACATTTAATGTAAAGAAAGATTAAGTAACATGAAAAAAGCAGCTTCGTCCAATTCAGGGCTGTGGGGGGCTGAAGCCTATCCTAGAAGTACTGAATGTACATAAGACAGAAAAGAGTCTGAAACATATAGTTAGATAGTTATACGTATTCTTTTATAAGTTATAGCTGTCCCCCGTGGCTCCGCCCACGTAGTAGTGAAACAGGACAGTGAGAAGGGCCCTGACTGGCTCCCTACTCCTGACGTCACGCTTCCCCCTCCCCTCGGCCCTCAGCTTCTGTCTCAGATAAGTGCAAATATATTGCTCCTGCAAGCGAACTATGATTCTTAGCGCGATGAAAGAAGTCGCAAAATCAACCGGAATGTTCAAGCAAATTGTAGAAAAAAACCCAATCTAAGTCCGTTAAGTAGTTCTCTCGTTTGTTAGCTAATCGGAGGTAAGGAATATCCCGAGGCTGGCACATGAGTAAGGAGGGCCCCACCACGTCTCTATTGGACTTGCGCAAATAAATCGGTGCTGCAAGCAAACTATGATACTTAACGTGATGAGAGAAGTCGCAAAATTAACCGGAATGTTCAAGCAAATTATAGAACAAAACCCGATCTAAATCCGTTAAGTAGTTCTCTCGTGAAAAGCATAAAGACATACAGACATTGGATTTTATATATATATAGAGATATATGCATTTATCTCACTTCTGTTCACGCTACACACATTTCTCTCTTTCTCCATCTCTCTGTCGTTATATCAGCCCGCTTCATTGAGTCATCCCTGCCACTCAAAAAAGCTGATGTTAGATCCCCAATCTACATGAATATTTCTTTAGCTCAGCAAGCCCTTTTATGTTTATTTCCTTTTATAAAGTATCGAGTGATTGAGTGCTCTGGTTTATATTGTTACTAGCATGGGTACTTAGTGTTCTCCAGAGTGGACTAAAGTGCAGGTGTGGTCACCAAATAAATTACCTAGGGGTAAAATTTTGCCCCAAACCAAAATCTCACTGATTAAACCCACTGTGGGGAGATACTTCACATACCTGTGCTAATTCCTAAAAATGCCAACATGGGGCACTTCCATTATAAAGTGCAGGTGTGGTCATTTAATAAAGTTCACCAGGGGAAAATTTTCAGAAGAAAAGATAGTTTATGGTCTTCACCTGTACAAATGGGCAATCTTTGCAAAATTTGGCAGAGATGGGATCAATGATGTGGATTACATATTTCACAAGCATGTATATATATATATATATATATATATATATATATATATATATATATATATATATATATATATATATATATATATATATATATATTGAACATAGATAGATAGATAGATAGATAGATAGATAGATAGATAGATAGATAGATAGATAGATAGATAGATAGATAGATAGATATCTATATCTATATTGAATACATATTCAATATATCAGATGTTGAATTTTACTCTTGTTTGCTATAAAAAAGAGTTTTGTGATAGTGAGTTCCAGCAGATACAGACTAAACCGATCACACTGACGTCAAAAATGAAGAAGAATTAAGTAATAATAATAATAAAAATAATGCATTTTATTTATAGTAAATCTGTTGCTTCATGTAATGTTTCCCTTTACTTAACAATGTTTTGTTTTATTTTTCCTTCTGTAGAAGATCTGCTCAGTATATTCATACTCCATGAGGAGACCAACCTGTGGTGCTCTTAGACCAAAACCCATTCCTCCATATTGTATATTGTAATGTATCCATTATGAAAATAAACACAGATGCACCAGCTAAGAAATCCTCTTTTAATGTGAATTATTTTAAGGGTGTGTTAGCACATTCCCAGCTGCAACTCCTTTTGAGCCAGAGCCTGTCCCCTCTCCCTTCTGGATCAGAATGCTGTTTGTCAGATCAGGAACCCCTTTTGAAAATACACTGATGAACAGATCCAGGCTGGAGTCAATGTTCTTTATGCTTATCTGTGATTTCTTGGCAATAGAGAATGCACAAATATATACTTCAGGGTTTGTTTAACTTACCTTTGTCCACATAAGGGCTGCAGAATGACAGCATATTATGTTTACTTATCTAACGTTTTTCTCAGCCTAATTTTAAAAAACAGTCATGCTTGCAAAAAACGATTTTGTGCTTTTGTTGTTGTCTGAAAGAGTCATTCTGCATTTTTATTCAAGTCTTGCAATCATTAGTACATCTGTAAATTAAAAAGGTGCATAAAACATAAAACATGATATGATAACAAAAAATAAATGGAAGGTAACAGGAGGTGGTCGTTGGTTGAGCACTGCGTCAGTCTGTGCTGGAGTCAAGCCTCTGAGGTGAAATGGAGACATTTAGTTCATTATTTAAAGGTTTTCCAAGACAACAAGCCACAACTTTGTACTGTAAGTCATTGTAAATCTTCATAACATGTTGGAAAAATACCCAAAACTTAGGTAAACATCTGAATATTGTCCAGTTACAGTAAATTTAACTGGGTTTGCATTTTTTTAAAAAAAGCTAGGATTACTTTTTAATATAAATCATGACAAATTCTTTCCAAACTTTCTGTATATTAAATGAATGAACTGACTGTTTTTGTATTATGTATAATTGCATGATGCATGTAAAATGAAATATGTTTTGGATAAATTGAATTATTGCATCGAAACAGAACAAAAACAAAGCATTTTGAAACCCGTTTAATCCAGTTCAGAGTGTGTGGGTCACCTAAGGCTTTTCTGACATTATCTTTTTTGCAAGAACAAACCTTGAATGGCCATTTTAGAGTCATTAATTAACTTATCGTACACAACTTTAGATTTCAGAATTAAAACTAGAGGTCCCAGAGAGAACTCACACAAGATGTCCAGTCTCAATACAAATAGGCAGGAGGTTTGAACTCAGGACGCTGGAGTCATGAGGCAGCAGCTCAAACCATTATACCAACATACAATATTAGGAGGACGTGAAATTTAAAGATAGATAGATAGATAGATAGATAGATAGATAGATAGATAGATAGATAGATAGATAGATAGATAGATAGATAGATAGATAGATAGATAGATAGATAGATAGATAGATAGATAGATAGCACATTATTATTTAGAACAGGTGTCCTCAATCACAGTCCTGGAGGGCCAAGATTTAAATCCAGCAAAATCTTAGCAAAGACTGTCTTCTAATTAGAAAACACGTTGGAAGGAAAACCTGCAGCCCCTGCAGCCCTCCAGGACCATGACTGATGAATCCTGATTTAAAAGATGCATTGACAGAGTGAGAATGCAAAGTACACATGAATGTTAAATTATTCCTGGGAAAAAAATACTGAACCATGCATAAAAGTTTTTGGAAGTTTTCACATTTTATTGTTAACCAACATTGAATCACAGTGGACTTAATTTGTCTTTTTTGAAATTGATCAACAGAAAAAGCTTCTTTAATGTTAAAATAATAAACAGATCTCTATGAAGTAGTTTAATTAATTATAAATATAAAACATAAAGTAATGAAAGGCATAAGTGTTTACCCCTGTGATTTGACATACCTGAATTATTACTGGCGCAGAAAGGTGGTTTTAGAAGTCACAGAATTAGTTAAATGCAGGTCACCTTTCTGGAGTTTCTATTAATTGTAGTCTAAATGCACCTCATCTGGAAGGTCCAACTTGTAGTGAGTCAGCATGGTGGCCTAACATAAACAATGGAGACAAAAGAACACTCTATGAAAAGATATTGAAAAGCATAAGTAATGAGATGTTACTGAAAATCCAGTTAAATCATTTTGAAATGGAAAGAGCATGGCACAGCTGTAAATCTGGCTAAGGCAGGCCAGTGACTGAGCAAGAAGAAGACCAGTGAGGAAGGCCACCAAGATGTCCAAAGCTGATAGAGAAACTCCTGTAAACAGAGATCCAAGGCTGACAAGGCTGCCAAAGGTGCATCTATTAACTACTGACGTGAGGATGAATACTTATGCAATCAATTATTTTCGATTTTATAATTGTAATTGATTTAGAACACTTCACAGAAATCTGTTTTCACTGACATTAGTCTTTTTCTGTTGAACAGTGTCAAAAACGCTAAATTAACTTCATTGTAATTGAAAGATGTATAAGAATAAAACGTGAAAACTTACAAGTGTGTGAATAATTTTTATAGACAGCGCAAATTAAAATATTGGAATGTAACATTTCTGGAACGTTTCTATAAATATGATTTAAAAGAGCATGTAACACATTTTCTGTGTGATTGTTATTTCCACCTCTGATGAAGTTAGATACATAGGATCGCTGAAAATGTGTCAGGCCTTTGTTGAATGTTGATCTAAAGCATAAAAGCTCAGATTATATTTTATAAGAAAAAGAAAAATACAGTTTAATAAGCATAAGTTACATGCAATTTCTTCATTTAAAAAAATATATATTTTTGAATGATCGCCAATGTAATGAATTAGTATTGCCGTGGAGCGAGATAAGTGAGCAGCAGTGCTAATCCCTTTAATTGTTTACGATATATTCTGTTTGCCCTCAGAGAAAATTCTGCCATTCAGGATGTTATCTAGAGAAACACTGGATGCCAACGACCAGCTGGAATGGTACAATTCTGGTAAGCAGACGTTTAGCTCATACTGCCCTAATCCTTAGACCTCAGAGGTAGGACTAATTAAGCTAGCTATACAACACTATGGAAAAAAATCTATGTTTATTAAATTACCATTTATCCATTTACACGCTAACAGCATGCAGCATTCATAAATAAGACCTGCCATTATTCTTATGTGTGGGCCATGTGACTTTGCCTTCCATTAAACTACATGATTTAACCATTAGGACCATCACCATTGCCAAATCTTTCTAGAATTGCAGGGCAGTAGAACTCTAAGAGGATCATGCTAGAAATTGAAAAAGGGATGTCATGTCTTGGAAACTGCTGGTTGCTTTCAGATGTATTGTTAGTTCTTCTTTGTGCATTGTTATTATCTCTGTTGTTAAGTTTAACCCCATTTCCTTCACTGCTTTCATCAGAACTAAGGCTTTTTTATGTTAATTAATTTTACTCATGTATTTATTCTGAGACCCCGAGATGAGGTGTTTTATATCTTGTTCATGTAAAATATGCCTGAGTACTTTCCTAAATGATAACAACAGCAAAATTTATTTAAATGCATATTTTCATTCAAAAAGTGTAGTTCAAACTTCTTTACAAGAAGTAAAAAAAATGTCAGTTTAATTCTAATCGAATTAAATATACTATAATTAGATATCCAGAGGGAAAACTAAAATTCCAGCCAATGGGATTCCAGAGAAAATAAAGATCTAGTGCAGTAATTCTTAAACTTTTTAATCGGACGGCCCAAATAAGTAAATTGGTATCATATGGGGACCCAAGAAGAGGATTATTGCCAGCAGAGCTAAATATGGACAGATAAAAATTCAGACATGAGCGTCAGTAGGCTTTGCGCACTAGGAACCAAGTTACCCGAACTATTCTATAACTTTTCAGTAATTATTTACCACACTGATACTGATCTTTCTGATCATAAAATAGGTCACTATGATATAAATTGATGAGAAAAATTCAAAATTAATTGCAGAATTATGGTATTTGCCATAACTCTTGAGATATTTAATTAATTATTAATTTGAGGGTTCCTCTAGAGTGCCTCTTTTATATGATTTGGCTCAAAAACTAATCACATCGTCATCTCATAACAAGCTTAAATTTCAAGTTTGGTATTTTTCTGTCCAGCCGTTTTAGCTCTAGACCGTCTTCAAGAAACTGTGACACACAGACAGACACACACCTATCATCGAGATGTCGACATTTTTCAGTATCAAGATATGTAGAAAACTGGAGATCGAAATTTTTGACAAATCTAAAATTTTCGCTCCTCCTCCATAGACGATAATTCTAGAAGAAATAACTGGATTGGACTGGCAAGCTTTTTTGAGCTTAATGTTCTGTTCTCGTCTAGATTGTTCTAATGTTTCAGATCTGACACTGGTAACGCCACTGAAACTGCTGCCAGACTCAATGTCCATACAAGAAAGGGAATAGTTGGCTTTAAAGTAAAGTGCCACATCAGAGGCCCTCTGCTTACACCTGCTAGATTTCTGACTCTACAGCAGCACAATGCTGAGCCACACACAGCTGCTTTGGTCACAACTATCCTGAGACATGGATGCTGGTGTTGAGGTTCTGCTCTAGCCTGCCTTCTCTCCAGGCCTTTACCCATCTTTGGGATTCCCTGAAGCACAACACCCAGAGACTTGACCCTCTGCTCGTCGGTGACAAGCAACTTCATCAGGTATTTCTGGAAAAATGGGCAAACATCTCACAAGTACAGATTCAGAGGGTCATTCACTCTGCACAGCAGTGGTGATTGCAAGGGGTAGTAGACTGCAAGATGACTGCTGTTAATATATATAACTTGCCATACTCCTTTGTTTTCTATTACTCTCAGTGGTGTTTTGTTATTTTAGGAATAAATTTTAAAATTCTATTCAAAGACAAGTGTTTCACTTCTTTTCCCAATATATATATATATATATAAATAAATAGTTTTTCAGGAAGTTGCTCATGAAGAGAGTTTTTAGATACAGCCTTATTATCCATTTTAACACCTTTTGAGCCTTTGGCCATCTTGAGTGGCAATTTGGAAGTTTTCTTTGCCCTTCGCTCCTCAAGCCACATGCCTGCATGTCAATATCGTTTTTCCTTTAACCGAATACCTCAGGGCGTATTGCATGAATTCAGTGCAGGTGAACTCTGACCCATTATTAACACCCACCTTAAATCCCTGCACTCAACCCTATTAATTTTTTTGCTTCTGTGCCTGCAGCATTTTATGTGCATTTATACCGCTTTGTAATACACAGCTTACTGGAGGCTTTGGAAAGAGAATTATTTTATTAGACGCAGGCAACACCCTGCAACTTGGTTATTAGTTGTGCTAGAACGCCGGAAATGTAACAACAGGGCAGCTGGATGACTGTTAGGTTTGTGGAAGACATTCAAAATGCTCAGCCTCAAGGCAGCTGCAAGGACACTGATGGAAATGGAAAAGTGATGTGAGGAAAGGGGATGCTGGGAAAAGTGAATGGAAGCTAGTCTCTTGATAATTTCAGAAAATTTGATTTTAAACTTGGAATTGTGACCTTGTTCTTCCTTAGGTGAGAGTGCCTGGGATTTTGTTGGGGGAGGCTGGGTAACTCCCTTCCTGAGTGCTTTGAGGACATGAAATATTTGTGCTCTGATGGCAATGCATGAAGAGGTATAAATAAATGACAATGGGCACAGCTGATGTGCTATGAGTTTAATGGACTCTTTGCATGTTTTACTGAATGGCACCCCACAGACACAAACTTCTATTGCCACTTAATGCAGAGGAGTTCTCCTATTACCTCATGATGCAAGGAGACCACTTCTGAGCCAGATGTTGCAGGTTTGCAGCTGACCACTTGCAGTTCAGCACAGTGCAAATTTTTCAACTGAGATAATTTGTGGTGTGAGTCCACAGCAATTCATTTGGGGATGAGGATGGGATTTACACTGTGGATGGATGGAGTTTAGTGTAGACAATGCACAGAAACGACGGGGGCTGACACAGACAGAATCACTCACATCACCAGGATGCACTCTGCTCAAAGTGTTCAGAGAGATTCTCTGTGGGGCTGATGAAAGGAATTACTCCTTTAGCTTACACTTCAAGGAGCTTGCTTTTGAACCAGATGCTGAGGGTTCACAGCTGGCCATCGACAGTCCACCACAGTGCAAACCTGCAAACCAAGATGATTCGTGGTGGAGTGTAGTAGCAACGCTGCACAGAAAAAGTTGTGCCTGACACAGAGAGAGAGAAATCAGCTGACATCACCAGGAAGCAATCCATTCACTGTGTTCAGACACAGTCTCTGTGTGGTTGGGCAATAGAACCACTTCTTTAGCTCATGCAACATGGAATTCACTTTTGAGCCAAATGCTGTGGGTTCACAGCTGGTCAAACAGTACTTCGCCACAGTGCAGATCTGCAGACTAAGCTGCTTCGTGGTGCTGGTCTACAGCAATTCATTGCTCTTGAGTTGCAGTTACTTATGGTTTGTAAGGAGAGTGTACATTCTCTCCATATCTGTGTTGCTTATTCTCCATGCATGTTACATTGATTGGCAATTGTGAAACTGGCCTTATGCAGAAGTATGCATGAGTTGTTCATGCAATGGATTGGTTCCATGTCCAGAATTTCTTCTTGTCTTGAAGGCAATGCTTCTGATGTAGGCTCTGGACCTGAATCTAGCTTGCTGAGTTTTGATTCCACACCAAGGTTGTTGTTTGTGTCAAGCTTGCTTCTTTGTTGTTTTGTCTCTAGACAGTTTATATCCCACAGATGGGCATATCAGGTTAACTGGCAACTCTAAACTGGCCTCTGCAACAGTATGGCACCACATTGAGGGTTGGCTGTTATCTCACATTAAATGTTGTCAGGGTAGACTTCAACCTCCCATAACTATGGACTTACTATTATTATTATCTATATTATTATACTATTATTATCATTATAGTTATTATTATTAATTACCTTCCATGATTATCTATTGTAAATGAGAAATAACGACTGAAACATTCAACTGTTTATATTTTATCTAATGACCCCACTATTTTTAAAAATAGACCTGCTGACAAACTCATAGAATTAAAATGTATCTGCTTTGATTTTTTAATTATCAATAAAGCTGTGAAAATGTTTGATCTGATTTTTTTCCACTAAGAATATATGAAGCATTTGCTTAAGAAGTATAATGAACATTTGCATTTTACCAAACATGGATGTTGTCTTTTCTTTTATTTTACAATTACATTTAACATTTATTCCCTTAGCGGACACTTTTATTCAAAGCAGCTTGCAAACGAGGTCAACATAAAGTTTAGCTGCACCATTCAAGTCAAGTGTTATAGGATCGTATCATGCAGGCTGATTTTCAGATCTCGATTTCATTAAGAGTCAATAATTTACCTCTGTGCCATTGACTTTAAAACAACGAGTTAACCCTAATTGTTTTTTAACCTCACAATCTCCTCCAACTTCAGTTGAGAAACGGAAAGAAGAAAAAAGAAAACAAACAAAAAAATTGATTATCTTGCCTTACTTCCTAGCAGCAGATGTCTTTTTTTTCCCAGCTTCTCCCTCCTGCCTCAACAGTTAATCTCGTTAACTGTGTATGTGGTCTGCAGAAGAAGTCAGAGTTCAAACAAATAGTTGTACTCTAAGCTTTGAAGTGATTTTGTGGGAAAGTCCCCAGGGACTGCTTACCGGTGGGAAAGGCCGACTGGAAAGTGTGCGAGACATGACAAGCGAAGGAAGTCAACACCTAAACAACCCCGTGTTTTCATCTTTTTTAAAGTCTTTCAAAAGCACTATATTGCTTTGTATCCTGTCTCCCCTCATTCTCTATATGTTTAGCTTGCTTTCATAAAGCAGCAGAAATGGAGCTTGTACTGGAATGGCAGATGGCTTTGCACTTTTTGGGAACCTCCTGCAGCCGGACTATAATCCATCTGATGAACTCTTATGCAGCTGAGTTCCAGTGGATGATATGTCTAAAAGCTTCTCAGAATGACACTTTGTCTAATCTGAGTCAGAAGTGTTGCTTTGTGTAGGACATGACACACAATACTGTTGCCCGCCCAGCTCTAAGTTACTGAATGATGTCTCGCTATTTTCAGGTTGACAATTGCGATTAGGTCATGTCACATTTGTAACAAGCCAGTTTCTCATCTAGTTAATAATGGGTTCAAATGAGCAAATCTTTAATTTGCTTTTAACAGGCTCAGGCTTCATTCAAGGTTATTGTAAATAGAACATCTTATAATATGATGTGGTTGGACAATTACAGGACAGATTGGAATCAGTCAGAAGATTGGGACACTGACTGGGCCATCCCTTTTATTTACAAAAAAAAAAAAAGAAACGAAAAACACGCAAATACACTGCTCCCTGGTCCGGGGTTCCTCTAACTTGGGAGTCAGTCTCATGCTCCGCTCTGTAGCTTGTTTTGGCCTTCTAAAAGATGCCTCTCTTTAGGCTGCCCATCCTTTATGGTGAAACTCCCAGAAGGGGTGGGGTTGATACCCTTACTGGGTGGTCTCTTGGAGCTGTGAGGGAAGAAGAGAAACAGGACAAAGTCAGTGGTAGCACCTCCTCTCATCTCGGAGGGTTATTACATACCTTTACCAAACCCTCAGAGGAGTCCTCCAATGCCCATGCATGACAAGGGATACTGACAGGCCATAGCGGGTGAAAAACTGGGCAAACTGTTCTAGTGCTTTTACCTACTTGTTTAGTTCTTGAGGGTTATTTTGTGAAGAAGACCAGAAGAAATTCTGGATGTGGAAACTAAAAGTCTTGTTAGTTTCAAGCAACTTAAATTATTATCAGGATTTTGAAAGAGTTGAGTGTATTTTTTCACAATAAAATACTGTATTCAAAAATGTGCAGTATAGTCTAATCAAAGCAGGCCTTGACATCTTTTGTCACAACATAGCAAATCCCAGTAAATGTGTATTTGGAATAGTTTATGTTTGAAAGATTACACACTTTCATACCATTTCAAATATACAGTACTATAAAATGACAGTCAAATCCTGGCTACAATAGGAAAATGAGTGGAATAACTATGTTTCACACTCACCCAGGGGTTCCAAATTAATGCCTAATTGTTATATGGATGTGAGAAAATGAATTGATTGATTAATGTTAATCATTTAGTTAATGAATTATCAGTTTTGTCTTTGACAATACCAGTAATTAATTAAATATTTGGTAAAGCTCACACTTTATTTTCCTTACCTTTCACTGTAAGAGGGGTTTTTATATCTTATAAAATGTAATAATTATATAATTTTAAATGTAAAGGATGATGCAACGTCCTGGCTGAAATGGCACAAGGTTCCTTACTTGGATGGGAGAGGAAAGATAGGGTGTTCCCCATCTTAGCCAGGAAGATGGCAGAAAATGCCAGTTTGGAACTGGGTACGCTGACATCCCAGCCGGGTAAACTCAAAGAACAATACCTGGCAGGGAGGCCAATATTTTAGAAAACCTGGGGATACAACTTCTCAGGGCTACATGCTTCCCTGATACATTAGGTGGCAACATCCCTGGGTGGCGCTACCTGTATGGACACCCACAAGGCATGCTGGGAACTGCAGTCCTATAATGCACTTTCCCAGGTTGGGTTCTGGGGGTAGGGCTGTTTCTGGGCATAGGCAGTCTAGGCAAGCACCTAGTGGTCAGGGTGCATTACTGCAACCCTATGAAGAGATTCCTATCTTTATTTTGTTTAGAAAAATGTGTCCAGACTGGACCAGAATATAAAGAAATGTTTATGTTGTGCGCCTTAGAAGCGGCCCTGGGAGACACAACATTGTTTTATACAATACAGACCTATGAACACTTGGACTCAAAGCGAAGGTCCAATTATATTGTTTTATATTATTTTTGCATACTAGCGTCTTAATGTCTGATGACCAACAATAACATGAACAACAACAACAATGATGATGATGCCAATAATCCTCAAACTGTAGCATAGAAGAGACAGATATAAAATTAAATGATCAAAATGACAACAGGACTGAAGCTCTTGAGTGATTTGCTAAGTGCTGATTTAACCCAAATTATGATCGTCTCCCAAATGAACATACATTAAAACATATGCTAAAACCTATCGAATATCGTCCTCTGTTGCTCACCACCATTTGTGAGATTTGCTTTGCACAAGCTAAAGCAGTTGCACATTGGATATGTAGAGTGCATTATTTGCAAGCACAAGCATACCGTATATAGGAATTATGGATAAAGATTCCAGTTTAAAGATAATCACATTCTCAGTATCACTGAATATTGTCTTTATGCTAAGTTTTCCATATTATTTTATTAATTTAAATGACATGTATATGTTACGGTAATGTCTTAGTTAAAAAAAAAAAATATATATATATCTATAATAATAAAAGGCAAAGCCCTCACTGACTGACTGACTGACTCACTCACTCACTGACTGACTGACTCACTCATCACTAATTCTCCAACTTCCCGTGTAGGTGGAAGGCTGAAATTTGGCAGGCTCATTCCTTACAGCTTACTTACAAAAGTTAGGCAGTTTTCATTTCAAAATTATACGCGTAATGGTCATAACTGGAACCTCTTTTTTGTCCATATACTGTAATGGTAGGCAGCAAGATGGCCGTAGGAGACTGAGTTGCATGTCGCGTCATCACGCCTCCCACGTAATCACGTGAACTGACTGTGAACTCAGTACGTAGAAAAGAAGGAGGAGCCCCAAAGAGCGCAGAAGAAAACATTCATTACACAATTGACAAGGCAGCGAAACAATAAGAAGCGAGTGAGTGACGCATACAAGCATCTTCATAAGACACGAGGTATAAAAAAGCACGGTGTAAACTGTAAGTCTAAATTAACTTTATAGAAACGCTCCCGCTGCCGTTTGCAATACCATATTCGCGAGATACAAGTTTAATGAGAAGACACGAGGTATAAAAAAGCACGGTGTAAACCGTAACCTTAACTTTATAGAAACGCTCCCGCTGCCGTTTGCAATGCCATATTCGCGAGATACAAGTTTAATGAGAAGACACGAGGTATAAACGAGAGTTTGCATCACTTTGTAACAGAGTTAAAATTGCTGTAGCGAGAAACTTTTAACTGCCGGGTCTTAGCTAACATTAAATAAACCCGTGGACATCGCAACATCACACAAGAGAGTGGCTCACGTGAAGTGACTGAACGCAGCAGGTGTGATAACTTCCATGAATGAAACCTGTTCAAAAAACACATTACACAATTGATAAGGTAGGAAAAGAATATGAAACAAGGCACGGTATAAACCGTAACTTTAAGTTTATAGAAACGCTGCCGTTTGCAATACCATATTCGCCCCTGCGAAGCGCGGTGATTTTGCTATATATATTAAACTATTTCAACCATTGTATGATCTGCTTCTCGCAACTGAAAGAGGGCACCGTGGCAGAAGTTAGCCGACTTGCTCACCAACCACAAGCGTTACCTGGTAGGTAACCACCCATACAATCAGATTGTGAATCAGACTACGAATGCCTGCAATGTAATTACCCCGATCTACATGCTGTCAAATGAACGAACCTCACGCCGTGGCACAACGTTAGGGGCTTCGCCTCTACGTCCGAGGATCGATTCCCGTAAGGGAGTGCAGTGACTGTGTACTCCTGATGAGCCCACAATTACGGCGAAACACGTGTCGCATACTATGCATCTTCAAAGCACGGTGTAAACAGTAAGTTTAAATTGAGTTTATAGAAACGCTCCCGCTGCCGTTTGCAATACCATATTAGATGACTTTGTAACAGAGTTAAAATTGCTGGAGCGATAAATTTTTAACTGCCGGGTCATGTCGCGTGTTCTTGGGTAGGTACACCAAAAAATGTATACATTTATGCATGTAATGGGCAAACAAAAAATGTACTATACCCGAAAGCACTACAGTAGTACTCAATGTATCTTTACTTCTTAAATGTTAATGTTTACTGTTTAATAATTTATACGCTTCTTATATGTTATTCAGATTCTTTTATCAAAATACCAGTAACAGCGCACTGCACGATAACGTGGAGTGAATACACTTGACATGACCATTCATAGTATTTATCCTCTTTCTCTGTACGTTTACCATTCGTTTGCTCAGAGGTTGATGACCTTGCTGCTTAATGAGCAGCTCTTGACCCTAGCGTCCCGCTGCTTCTCTTCTTTCGTCGGCATCTTTTCCTGTTAAAACTGATTTTTTTTAAAACTTAGTATGTTTTCTTTAATTTTTCAGTTAAGCTGGCACTTAAGTCTTCAATCTGCCTCAAGAATGATTAGCGAAGGTGGTAGACAATGAAAACGTCAGCCGTACGCATCCGCCACGCACGCACTGGTGCGCGCAGCTGTGAGTTGATTCTACAATAAAATAAAATAAAGATAAAAAGAGTAATAACTTGCAGCACCGCTATTCAATTACACTTGCCTAACGCCTCTCCTAAGGGGAAATACTGTGGGATCTGGGCATCCGTCAAAGCAGCAATCACAAGCCCGATTACAAAGCGGGAAGCTGTGATTTGTCGTCTCCCTCCCATGTAACAATCACAGCCCGTGTTGCAACGCACTATGTATGTATATGTATATATGTGTATGTGTGTGTATATGTATGTGTGTATATATATATATGTGTTCATATGTGTGGGAAAGCGAATAGTAGACGTGACGTAGTATCTGTGTACCAAATTTCAAGTCAATAGGTGAAACGGTTTGCGAGCTACAGCTGATTTAAAATCCTGGACAGACAAACGAATAGCCACGGTAGTGTTTTATAGAAGAACATTTTAATGTTTAATAATTTATATTTATATGCAATGTGCTTCTTATATATTACTTCATATTCTCAAATGATAATGATGTTAATGTTGTTTATATTGATTTCTATGTTATTGTAAGTGCTCTTTATTTGTGGAAAAATAAATTTGTCAATTAAACTTATTTTATACATACATTTTATTTTTTTCTCTTGCACTCAGTGAGCGAATCCACTGGCTAATCAGCTATATATATATATATATATATATATATATATGTATGTGTATATATATATGTGTGTATATATATATATATATATATATATATATATATATATATATAGATAGATAGATAGATAGATAGATATATATATATATATATATATATATATATATATATATATATATATAGATAGATAGATATATGTGTATGTATGTAGATATACAAATATGTATATATATGTATATATGTTTATATATATGTAGATATACAAATATGTATATGTATATATATGTATATATGTGTATATATATGTAGATATACAAATATGTATATGTATATATATGTATATGTGTCTGCATGTGTGTGTGTGTATATATATATATATATATATATATATATATATATATATATATATATATATTATATATATATGTATGTGTATATATATGTTGATATATGTATATATATGTGGATGTGTATATGTATGTATTTATGTATATACAGTATGTTTATGTATATATATGTTTACATATCTATATATTATATATATATATATATACAGTATATGTGTGTGTGTGTAGAATGTCACCATCATTAAAAGACACAAGTTTAACTGGTGGTTTCAATAGATAACTACAGAAATTAAGCCATACTTTCAGCAATAACATAACAGTTTCTTTCTTAATTTTCTTTAGAACAACAAAATTTATTTATATAGCACATTTTCATACAAATGATGAAGCTCAAGGTGCTTTACAGGATGAAGAAAGAGAAAAAAGACAAAATATAAAAATAAAATTAGGCTATACTAATTAACATAGAACAAAACCAAGGTCTGAAGGCCAGGGAGGACAGAAAAAAAAAAAACTCCAGACGGCTGGAGAAAAAAAAAACAAAAACAAAATCTGCAGGGGTTCTGAGTCCATGAGACCACCCAACCCCCTCCAGGCATTCTATCTAACATAAATGATCTCAATTAGTCCTCATTGTTTTCAGGCTTCACATGGAAGAACTTGATGATGATGGTCATGTGGACTTCTGGACTTTATTCCATCAATGTAAGGACATCACGGTGCTTTGATCAGGTAGTGGTGGCACAGATCGCCACCACAGAAAACCAGAAAAAGAACAGCAGAGAAAGTAGGGGTTAGTATGGATTTCTGAGCCTCCATGAATGATAATGATAATAATTAAATGCATATACAGATTATCAGGATTAAACTAAAATGAAGCTATGAGAAAGAAATGTTAAAATAATGAGTTTTTAGCAGTTTTTAACGTGCTCCACTGTATTTGCCTGGCAAATTTCTATCTGTAAGCTATTCCAGATTTTTAGGTGCATAACAGCAGAAGGCTGTCTCACCATTTCTTTTAAGTTTAGCTCTTGGAATAATAGCAGACACTCATTTGAAGATCTAAGGTTACGATTTGGAGTGTAAGGTGAAAGACCTGAAATATAGGACAGAGCGAGATTATTTAAGGTTTGCAAATCATCAGCAGTATTTTAAAGTCAATTCTAAATGACACAGGTAACTACTGTAGTGACATCAGATCTGGAGAGATGCGTTCGGATTTTCTTTTCCTAGTTAAGATTCTAGCAGCTGCATTCTGCACTACTTGTAACTGATTGATTTCTTTTTTAAGTGAAAAAATGCTGTCCTAGTTATCTGATTAATGTGATTTAAGAGTCAATAATTACCCCTAAATTCTTTACCTCCATCTTAACTTTTAACCCTAATGGATCAAGTTTATTTCTAATACCATCATTATATCCATTTTGGCCAATCACTAAAATTTCTGTTTCTCCTTATTTAGTTTGAGAAAATTACTACAAATAAGACATTGTGTCCGTAAACCAAAAGAGTCGGGGTCATCAGGTGCTATCGATAAATACAGTTGCGTGTTGCCAGCATATCTGTGGTAGCTCACGTTATGCCTTGAGATAATCTGACCTAATGGAAGAATGGAGATTGAAAAGAGCAGCGGACCCAGGACAGATCCTTGTGGAACACCATATAGAATATCATGTGTCTTTGAAGTACAATTACCACAACAAACAGAGAATTTTCTACGTTAAAAGCAATAAATAAAGACTACTTATACAGCCCGATTCCTACTTATTTCTGAAATTACACCCCTCATAAGTGTATTTTTCTGAGACAGTCATGTAAACAGACATTGCAATAACCTGACATTCTGAAACTGTGAATTTGAAGTCCTAAATACTTTGCTGTCCCCAGTCCAGTCTTCAGGTCTCAATGTACAGGTCTCACAGTGATGATTCCTTTCAAAACAAACGGGGTGGTGGGGAGCCATTTATAAGTTCGCCTAGGGCAGCAAAAATCCTAGAACCAGCTCTCTCAGGGGGTACTGCCAGCGGGTGCTCTGAGTGTTTGTAATCCCTAATTTAGGGGACTTCTGCTCAACTTGAAAATACTTCCTTTGGGCTATGCCCCAGTATTGGAAGTACTTTCGGGTCTAAGATAAAGGAAGCCGCTCAACCTCATCCAGGCAAGTTGGAGTTGGTAGAGGAGGTGGACAACACTCACTTGGGAAGAGTGGAGCAATAAGAGAGATTGAAAGAGAAGGGAGAAGAGAATATTTGTGAAGATCCAACATATAAGAGCCATGTTATGAGGTAATTTTGTTAATAAGCATGTTTTATGTGAACCCAGGACATGTGTAGTGTGGTTGTGTTTGGGATTTGGGGTGCTGCAATGTCCCCTACTTGTCATTCAAGATAACTAAAGCACAGAAACAGAATAATATAATTTATTGATAAACACAAGGTTTATAGAATTATGATAACGATATAGAGACATGAAAGACAGGATGCAAGACAAGCATATAACATAGAAGTCAGTCCGTTTACTGGCTATTTAGAGACCTAATTTATCATGGCATGAATGAACACTTTTACCATACCAAGCCTTCAAGGATAATGTCTGATGCTATTTGGAATGCTGTTGCTCCATGTTCAAGAAGAGGACTCTTCCTGCTTTGGAGTGCACTCTTTGTCTTTTCATTATTACATGTAAATGACATGTAGGTCACAGTCCTTTGTCCATGGTGTTTTGTGATGCTGTCTCCCTCAGTTTGCCATCAGGCTCTTTGCTCTGACCTCTGAATCTTTGAACGGGAAAAGCAGTGCTCTTTCTGTCACGAGAATGTAAGTGCTGAAGTCCCCTTCTTGAAGTAATGTTGCTTTTCAGACTGGGCTCAGTCACTGGCACAGACCTTGGCTTGGCAGAGTGGATCTTAGTGCTAGTTCATTGTGTCAGGCTCCAAGACTCTATGGAGTGTAGCTTCCTGGCATAAGAAAGTTTGTGAGCTTATTTTTTTTTTCTCTGCAGAGAGTGGCTGGTTTCTCACCCCAAAGAGAGTGGCTTGTCAGCTTTCATCTCCTCAAAAGAGAAAGAAGAGATGAATGCAGCTAGTTTTGAATGAAGTTGTAACCTCTGGTGACTGGATCAAGGTCCCTTCCAGTTATAGATCCAGTGCTTGCTTACAGGCGTGTTATTTTGTCCATCACATTCAGCCAGAGTTCAATTAGCAGTTACAAGCCTAAAATGAATGTCTATCTGGGCACCTTTTTGTCTGAAGGAGTCTCTGTAGATGTGTCAGCTCAACTCTGATTTACACCTTTGTTATGAGCTGAAGTGCAGGGCTGACCAAAGTGCTGGCATGAGCTACAGTTCTGCCATTCACTATATACAGGTGGGGGTATGCAGCCGAATTTCTTCAACCTTGTTTTGTTAAACAATGCATTTAATTCAATGTATAAAAATGATATCATGGCAGCGTTTTATGGTTAAAGGATTGTCAACTGAGCTGAGCTGTCAGGCATTTAACTGTTACATAACACATTTTTTACAATGTAGCATGGATAAACTTGCTTATTTGAATGACCTGTTTTCATCTTGGTTGTTTTAGTAAATCTACAGTGAGTTATTGTCCATTTGGTGTGTGGGTGTGTTTGTGTGTGTCCTGCGGTGGGTTGGCACCCTGCCCAGGATTGGTTCCTGCCTTGTGCCCTGTGTTAGCTGGGATTGGCTCCAGCAGACCCCCGTGACCCTGTGTTCGGATTCAGCAGGTTGGAAAATGGATGGACGGATGGATGAGTTACAGTTATATTACTGTACACAGTTTAACTGCAGTCTGTTTTGCAGTTGCGTAACACATGATATATGTCTTACATCAATAAAATCAGTTCTGTTCCTCTTGTTCACATTATCGAGATAGAATGCAGTATGCTTTTTAAAAATATGACATGCTGCATATGTTACACAACTATCATTAGGCGTATTACTGTGTTTTCTTCACAGCAGAATCTCACTACACAGAAAGCAGCCGCTGCCAAACCCCACCCCTCTCCGCTGTTGCCTAGCAACCTCATTATTCTAACTGAGACTATGCACACTTCCAGTGATTTTTTTTTTCATTAGACATTAATTGACAGGCAGACAGACGAGGAATTAGTGTATAAATACACTTCCAGACAGAAACTAAACACTTTTCTTCTTGTGTTAATGCCACACATTTCTCTGGAAGTAAAACACACTTGATTGCACAGTTTTTTTTATGAAGCAAATTCACTGCAAATTCAATTTCGTTCAAATTGTTTCACTCAGTTCTGGTCAGCATATAACATTAGAATGGCTATGACACTAAAGTGGTACTTACATAGGAGGAACTCTTCTAAATGTGTTTAAAAGGGAACTTCAAGTTTCTAAAGAAAATACTTTACTGATTTATTAAAAAAACTAAAAAATAAAACAGATATTCAGAATTACAACAAGGTCCAAATTTATATTGGTACTAGCCATTCCCCGCATCTCCGCCCACGTAGTAGTGAAACAGGACAAACTTTAAAAATTAATAAACAAAAAGGTATCACTAGCTAAGAGGAGGCACGTTATGCTCCAAAACACAAAGGTAGACCAGCTCCCCACTCCTGACATTACACTTCCCCCTCCCCTTGGCCCAAAGTCTCCATCTCGGAATAGTGCGAATATATCGCTCCTGCAAGCGAACTATGATTCTTAGTGCGATGAAAGAAGTCGCAAAATCAACTGGAATGTTCAAGCAATTTAAGGAAAAAAAGCTGATCTAAATCCATTAAGTAGTTTTCTCCTTTGATAGCTAAGCGGAGGTAAGGTACATGCCCCGAGGCTGGTGCGTGAGTGAGGAGGGCCCCGTCCTCCTCCACTCGGCCCACTGTAAGTCTCTCTAATAAATCAGTACCGCAAGTGAACTATAATACTTAGCGTGATGGGAGAGGTCGCAAAATCAACCAGAATGTTCAAGCAAATTATGGAAAACAAAACCTGATCTAAATCCGTTAAGTAGTTCTCTTGTGAAAAGCGGACAGATAGACTATATAGTATACTAGCTAACCCGCGATGTAGCATATGCCACATAATTATTGATGGGTGAACACTTCCTGAACGACACAGTTGTCCAAATTGGGTGGGTTTGAGGATATGACTGTGAATGAATGAAAAGATGGAACTCTGGAGAGAGCAACATACAATTGTCTGTGACTGAAAACTGGCTTTGGCAGATACAGGCATATCGTTTTGAAAGTTTGTCCCTGTGCCTTATTAATTGTTATTGCAAAGGCCAATCTAACAGGAAATTGTCTGCGTGTAAAAGTAAAAGGCAAATTTGAATCTGATGGTGTCAGGGATATCAGGGGAATAAGGACAGTTTGTGAGGTACGAGCTGCGATAGTTTTACACTCCAGTACAGTGGAACCTCGGTTCACGATCATAATTCGTTCCAAAACTCTGGTCGTAACCCGATTTGGTCATGAACCAAAGTAATTTCCCCCATAGGATTGTATGTAAATACAATTAATCCATTCCAGACCGTACAAACTGTCTGTAAATATATATTTTTTAAAGTTTTTAAGCACAAATATAGTTAATTAGCAAAATACCCGTGCTTCGCAGCGGAGAAGTGTGTGTTAAAGAGGTTATGAAAAAGTAAAGGAAACATTTTATGTAATTGTGTTTGTCATTGTTATGAGTGTTGCTGTCATATATATATACATATACACATATACACACACATATACACACATATACAGATATATTATATATACATATACACATATATTTTTTATATATATATATATATATATATATATATATATATATATATATATATATATACATGCATACATACATATACACACATAGATGCACTTACAATAACATAGAAATCAATATAAACAACATTAACATCATTATCATATGAGAATATGAAGTAATATATAAGAAGCACATTTCATATAAATATAAATTATTAAACAGTAAAATCTTCTTCTGTAATTTGCTACCGTGGCTTTTCGTTGGTCTGTCCAGGATTTTAAATCACCTGTAGCTTGCAAACCGTTTCACCTATTGACTTGAAATCTGGTACACATATAATACGTCACGTCTGCTATCCGCTTTATGGGTGATGATTGTATTACTCTTTTTATGTTTATTTTATTTTAGAATCAACTCCTATCTGCGCACACCAGGGCGGCCGTGGGCAGATGATTATGGTGTATTCACTCCATGTTATCGTGCATTGCGCTGTCACTGGTATTTTGATAAAAGAATTTGAACAATACATAAGAATCGTATAAATTATTAAACAGTAAAACATTAACATTTAAGAAGTAAAGTTACATTGAGTACTACTGCAGTGCCTTCGGGTATACCTCATTTTTTGTTTGCCCATTACATGCTTAAATGTATACATTTTTTGGTTTACCTACCTGAGAACACGCGACATATAACCGAGCGTGGAGAAGCATGGATTTTAAACACGCGTTGAGTTCATCTGCTGGTCTCCCTCGTGGAATAACTGGTAATGTTTGACTAAAATGTACAGCGAGTAAAACGACATTACCTCCTTTTTTTTTTTACGATCTCTGAGATCTTGCTTTTTTCGGTTCAAGGCTTCATAAGCTCTTTTATGTTCCATGGTGTACTTAATAAGTACTAATTATCCCAAACCATCATCTTTGAATGTTGCAAGACTTTCGCCTTGTATGTAGATCGGGGTAATTACATTCATTGCATTCCTAGTCTGAATCACAATCTGATTGTATGGGTGGTTACCTGGCACTGTAGGGTTGCCTCCCGTCCTTTAAAATACGGAATCGTGCCGCGTTTGAGAATGAAATTGCGCGTCCCGTTTTGAATCAATACTGGACGGGATTTATCCCTTTTTTTTTTATCATTTTTTTTTTAAAGCAGCGTGTCATGCAAATCATCCCACACGCATTTTATGAAGATGCCTCCTTTCCTACTTTTGATTGGGTAATACTTGATGTCATCGTTAGTTTGATTGGTCTTTTTAACTGTCCAGTGAGGGGGCGTGTCTTTTAAGTACAGTCTGCAGAGTGTTGGCACTGAGATGTGGCGTCAGCGCCATAGTTGAAGCCCCTAACGTTGCGGTCAGCAAGTCGGCTAACATCCGCCATGTGCCGTCTTTCAGTTGCGAGAAGCAGATCATAGAATGGTTGAAACTGTTGCCCTAACGTTGCGCCACGGCGTGTGGTTTGTTTATACCTCGTGTCTTCTCATTAAACTTTTATCTCCCGAATATGTTATTGCAATCCGCAGCGGGAGCGTTTCTATAAACTTAATTGAAACTTACGTTTTACACCGTGCTTTGTTTCCCTTATGAACATGCTTGTATGCTTAACTCGCTCCGTTCTCAATTGTTTAATTAATTTTTTGCTCTTCGCTGTTTGCGGCTGTTCCTCCATTTCCCCTACTTCGTTCTTTTATCTCGCGAATATGTTATTGCAATCCTTAACGGGAGCGTTTCAATAAACTGATTGAAAATAGTTTTGCATTTACCTTTTTAGTAAAAGGCGAGCTTTTAAGCCTGAGAAATCACCCCGTAAATGCACACGTTTAATTGCACATGTGTTAATATGTATGGTTACACAGTATTAAAAGACAGTGAACAACGTCAGTTACCTTTGTTCCCGCGTTTGATAAAAGGTGAGCTTTTAAGCCTGAGAAATCACCTGTAAATGCACACGTTTAATTGCACATGTGTTAATATGTATGCTTACACAGTATTAAAAGACAGTCAAAAATTAACGTCATTTACCTTCGTTCACCCCGTAAATGCACACGTTTAATTGCACATGTGTTAATATGTATGCTTACACAGTATTAAAAGACAGTGAACACGTCAGATACCTTTGTTCCCGCGTTTGATAACAGGTGAGCTTTTAAGCCTGAGAAATCACCTCGTAAATGCACACGTTTAATTGACATGTGCTAATATGTATGCTTACACAGTATTAAAAGACAGCCAAAAATTAACGTCAGTTACCTTCGTTCCCGCGTGTGACTCGTCCTGTAAATCTCTTCCTTGTTTTTACTTCACGTGATTACGTAGGAGGCGTGATGACGAGATACGTGACTCCGCCTCCTCCAGTACAGTGTATGGACAAAAAGTATGTTCCTTTTATTATTATAGATTATACCATAGAATACACAGCGTAATAGTAAACTAAATGTAAAAACATTGAATAACACTGAGAAAACCTTGAACAACAGAGAAAACTTAACACTGCAAGAGTTCGCGCTATAGCGCTACAAACCACTCGCTAAAAACACTGTTTTAATGAGTTTTAAGCACAGGGAAAAAAATGAACATTTGAAAAATCCATAATTTAATAAACTACCACGAAAAGTAACATTGCGACAATGCACGCTACAAACCGATCGCTGTAAACAGTAATGAAAAGAAAATTAAGCCCGGTGCATTCTTTAATTGCCTTCTCTGCTTTATGCATCTATCCCCCTCTCTCTCTCTCGTGTGTGTGTGTGTGTGTGTGTGTGTGTGTGTGTGTGTGTGTGTCTCTCTCTTGCCCCTCTGTGTGTGTGTGTTTCTCTCTCGCGCGCCTGTGTGTGTGTGTGTGTGTGTGTCTCTCTCTCTCGCGCGCCTGTGTGTGTCTCTCTCATGCGCCTACACAGATGAAAGCGACTCAGGTGAGGAGTTGGGGGTGGGCACATGAGCAGGAAGTGCGCATGCCTCGGGGAGGAAGGTTAGAGTTGGCGGCCGGGGCTCTGTCTTGCGTGCGTGCGTATCCCATGGTCTGGCAACTTGGTGGATTGCTTGCCATGGACTTGCACATGTCTTGCTTGTCATGGTCTGGTCTCTGTCTTACGTGCCATGGTCGGCTGCTTAGTAAATTGTTGGTGGGCGGGGCTCTGTGAGTTGGCGGGCGTGGCTCTGTCTTGCGTGTGTCTTGCTTGCCATGTCTTTCGTGCATCTTGCTTGCCATGGACTTAGTGAATTATATATATAGATAGAGATTTAATTTTACTCCATTTTGATGTCCAATATCCATTAATTAGCCCTTGAGTGTCACCAAATTCAGAGTCAGCTAGGACTGTTTTTGACCTTGAGTTTGGTTTTGCCCTTTCGGTATTGAGGTGCAATAATTATTATTTATTGTTTTGACCCTTGAGTGTCTCTAAATATGAATTAGGTTAATCACTGTCACTCATATACAGAAGCTCTATAGTAGATCCATTTATTTTCATCAACCACTTTATACTGCTATGACAACTCCTCTTCTTTTACCATAAATAATTATTAATATGTGGAGACATTTGGCACAGCATGCTGACCCAATAGTTAATTCCGGAGCTTTACAACTCTGGGGACCTCGATTTGATTTTTATCTTGATCACTGTCTGTTTGAAGCTTGCGTGTGCTCCCTACACTCACCCTAAATATATATACGGATTAGGTTAATTGCTAACTCCTGTCCAGATCTAATTACTGACTTGCACCTGATTCTGTCTAATGAATGTATAATTGATAAAATATTTCCTAAAAATGTATAAATGGATGAAGGATATTAATTTCATTCTTGCATAGGACAAAGGAGCTCTCCTTTACAAAAAGTGGCAAGCTGTTTGGGAATGAAAGGCAAATTCTTATTTCAAAATATTTCAGATAGAACCCCTCAAACACCAGTTCTCTCCATCCACCTGTCCATCCATTCACACATTTTAAAGACCAACTTCGGCTTGGTCAAGGCCTGTAGGCAGCTGGTGCCTCTACGAGTAACAACACATGCAATGCAGATACGTCTGTTTGGCATCAGGTTACTCCAGTCACCACATATTGCTTATTCAAATAATATGTAAGCTAAGTGGAGTCACATCCCCATCAGTAAGAATATGTAGTGGGCAATCATTGTATCAGAAAAAAATTGTGTGGTTTTGATGTTCTAATTGCTTTAGTTAATAATTGCGTTTTCCGTTTAATGATTATTTTCCTCCAAGCTTCTGATTATGCAAAGTAATTAAGGAGCATCTATTAAAAGCACAATACAGGCAAAAGTCCACATGTAAACAAAACTGAATCTATTTGCACACTACAGTCGTGTCTGCAGCACAGTGCTCTCACAGTTTTTCCTTGGCAAAATCTCAGGATCTGCCAAATTTCTGCTTGACACCTCAACCTAGTAGGCCTAGGTACACATTTTTAATAAAAGATTTTCCGTAGTTAGTGATTTACATATGACCGGTGAGTTTGGTCAAACTAGAGGCAACTTAGTCTGCATTTTTTTTATCAAGCATTTGTAAACTTTCTGTGTTTTAAAATTTTTATACACTACAACATTTGTTCAGTTACTTCAACTGATATTTTTTCATATTATACTGGCCTTAAAATCATCATTTTAAAGAGCCTTTACATTGCTGCATGACAGTTAACATGCAATTAATACATGTTATGATCCTGAATTAAATTTTTTGTAGAAGCTATACAGTCCTTTTTTGACTTTTGTGCATCCATTTTAGGATTTTTCTACTCAGAATTCATTTTTGACATTAATGTATTCATAGAAATCTACTGAAATAAGTTATAATTATTTATCGTTCTCCCACAGCGTGGGTGGAGTGGTGGCTCTAAGGGTAGGAATCTGCCCTGGCAATCAGAAGGTTGCCAGCTTGAACCCCATAAACGCCAGAAGTGACTCTACCCTGTTGGGCCCTTTCAGCAAGGCCTTTAACCTGAAATTGCTTCATCCTGGGTATGATGTTAATCTGCATCCAGCCCTGCAAGCCGGTCCTTCAACTTACAGGGAAAACTTGGGGGTTCCATTGTGCTGCTGAGGTGTCACCCGCTGAACTCAGGTCCCAATATAGGTGGTTTGTCGTGGGGTGGGTTGTGGTTACACACTTTAATCAGTGCATGCTCCCAACCTCCTCCTCCTCCCACAACATCATTTTTGTGCACTGCAAGAGTGCCATGTGTGACGTCACCAGAGTGACCACTTAAAGGTCAGAGAGTTGCTGGCTCTAGCTTTTTTGGCTGCCCTAGGCAAAAGTGAAAATTTTGCACCCAGACAAAGTCATGAAGACAGCTACTATACATATTATGGCAAACTGAACAGCTGTGGGTGGGGTGTTGGGAAGGGGGCACAGAAGGGAAAGTAAGGGGCTAGGCACAAAAAGATCACCTGAAGCCACCCTCTCCCAATGACAACGCTTATTATAGTTGATAAAATGAACATCCTAAAAACTTAAGCGACCGCACACATCCGTTTAGCATGCAAGTTTAGGATATGAACACTGTTGATGTGCAATACTCTTTTTGTCTGAATACGCTTTTTTATGACCATGGATTTTTGACTGGTGTTTTGAACTAGACATGTAGTTGGTTAGAGATGTTGGCTATTACCTTTCTTAACTATGTCTCATCTCACGATCCCTTTCATTAAAGATCTTACTGTCTTCTTCTGAGGCATAACAACAGATTGCCTGTGTCTTAGGTGACTGCTGGCTTAATACACAAATGCTTTAAACAAAAACATAATAAAAGAAAAACATTAAAGTCACCTATATTACATTTTTATAGTAACTGTAAAGGATAAGGTGGTTTGCGTTTTCACCTTTTTATGTTAATTTGTTTTTGTGTGTGTTTCCCTTCTGGACCACTGTAAAAGGGAGATAAAGCAGAAACTGAGATTATATTAGTCATTGACCACAGACTCCAGTCCACCATACTCAGCTGGAGTCTTGTGCTGCAAAGTATGAAGCTCGATTGATTTCTTTCCCATCTAATCTGTTTGTCATTATCTTTTTTTACAGTTTTTAGATTGCTGTTAATGTTTTTTTTTATTTTGTATGTGAGCTGTGCACTATCATGCTTTCTCTTTGATCACATCCCTTTTTTTGTGATGGGCTGTGTTTTCAAGTGTCACATTTGCTTGAAGGCTACCATTTCCACTTGCTTATTTTAAACATATGTGAATCAGTCAAATGCGTGTCTTGCTTTGCGGACATACCACAAAAAATATTAATAATAAGAAATATAAAAAAGCACTTATGGCACAAACATATCCAGAACCCAGAATATTTACACTACATTTTGGTATATTCGAAGACATAGGCCTACTTATTTTAAGATTAATATTTAAATCTTTGTATTTGGATAATTTGACTGCCCTGCTGCACATTTCTTTGTTATATATTGAAATTAAAATTTTAAAAACAATTTAGACCATTACTTTCATGACACCCCTGAGGCCATGATGTGACACTCTAAGGTTAAAAGCTCTGCTGTGGGAGTATACAACTTTTAGAAATCAGATAAACTATATAAGTGTTGTAGCCTCTCAAAAAGATTAAGTAAAGTTTCTTAGAATAAAGAATTTAAACTGTGAAACTTAAAGCACAAGAGTTATGTCATTAAGCAGGTTAGGATACAACAATACCAAAATCACTTATCAAATCAAACTCAGCATGATTCAAAGCTAAAGCTATTTTATATAACTTTCTGTTAACTAATGTTAAACTACTTTGTTTGTTCTGTTTTCGATCCAGCTTATGTAAAAAGTCATCATTTTATATATGGTCATGCCATGATATCAGACATCAAACCCATGTGATGTTACATGCCAGGTCAAAACATCAACAGCAATGAGTATTATTTGTCATAAACAACTTGCTATGGACCTCAGAAAACAACAGAAAATAACAGTAAAGAACTATCCAAAACGTCACTGAAATTATGTCATTGTAGGAACTATAAAATACCTGTATATAAAGAGAAAATAATATGCAAAAACTTGAAAAATAAAGTAATTTTAATTAAGACATGCCAAAATGAGGACTCATGACAATCAAGCCATCAAAATATGATATAAAGTACATTACAAGTCATCGAGGTAACCCTACCTTTTATAGCTAGTAGTGAAATATACTGCCATTCGCCCCTGATCATTCACAACAGTTAGCCAAAGCTCGTTTTATAAAAACTACATCGCCCTATAATCCTGGAAAAGTGAGAAGGTATGCTGATTATATCTGAAGAAGGTCTACATTGAACCAAACTGCATAAAAAAAGGAATTACATTTTGGTTAATGTTGTTAGAGGAAGTCTCAAACATGGTGTGATTTAGTGTGAGGCCTTCAAAATGCCCATGGCCTTTACTGGGAAGTCTGGAAGAAGCTCACCGCACCACTAACTAATCCCTTAACTGCAGGCTTTGGCCTATGGAGGCCCCAAATACGAGGAGCTGGCTTTAAAAGTTAAAAAGTACAAAAAAAACCCGGAGTATATCAAAAACATCTCTTAAGGAAAAGAGAACCATAAAACTGTGATTTGTAGAGACACGTTTAAACAAGAAATCTTTATAAGTGAAGCTTTATTAACAAAAATAGGAAAGTAAAATAAAATTATTAAAAAAAAAATCCAAAAAGAGTTGCCTGTGAGTCAATCCAATGTGACCAGGTCCCAATACACAGTCTTATATCAAACATCCAAAGAAAGAGCAGACAATATCAGAAAAACACAGAAATTGCAAATAAAACTACTTATAAAAACTCAATGCATTACTCCAGAAATCTTCTTCCCTGTCTCTTAAATAGCCACAGGTGATATGAAGGTGGCCTCACATCTTGGGGTACACCACATTAAACACAAGAAATGGATTCACATTAAAGGGTCAGAATCCAAAAAATAATAATAATAAAACAAATTGAATGGAAGTACCATGAAAACATGACAAATAATAATTCAAAAGAGACAATAAAACAACAAATAAGTATAAGCCAGGGAAAAAAAACTGATTGTTGCAAATGATACATTTTTTCTGAGCATTAGAAATTTTCTGTGAGCTCTCATAAATTTTGTAGTGGTTTTGAACTATGAAGAATTCAAAAATCTGCGAAGTTTATTGATTTTAATGCTAAAATTTAGTGTGTGCGCCTCCATTTAAGTTAGCCATTGATATGATACAATGATACAATCGTTGTGGGGCACAGTCCAAGAAGTGACATGGCACAACGCTATTTAAGCCGGCGTCACTTGTACTTCTGTGTCCAACATTTGTCGATGTTTCTCAGAAGATTTTCGTGAGTGCTTATTGTAGATATTCTGGTAAGGAACGTAATCATATAGTTTTTGATATTTGTTTTATATATTGTTCTGCCTACAAGATGGTTAGTATATTTTTGTTTTAAAGGACCAGGAAAGAGCTGAGACACGGAAGAACTGAAAACCAGGAAATAAGCCAATCTTTCATTAGAACAAAGGTGAAACAAGATTTGAAGTCAAGAGTTCAGAAAAATAAGTCTCAGACCAGAAAACCAGTAAAGAAATGATCACAATTGTTTTAAAAAAAGGTTTATCCCATCTCAGATACCACTTAAAGGACGTGTCGATATTTATATAATTACATCATTGACATCACACATAGCGAATTCTTCCACTCATGGCCAAGACAACTATCAATGGCATTGTCAGAATATGGCAATGTTCATAAGAAAAATAAAATGGCATCATGGCACAAAGTTAAAAATAAATAACTTTCTCAGGAAGACTAAGATTACAAAATAAAAGTCAGAAATTAATTCCTTCAGTATAAAAAACCCATAAGAATGGGTAAATTGGCCCAAACATTTCCGATGTGATAAAACAATCACATCACATATTAGCTTTGATAAATGATCAGCTTGTGTTTTTGTTTTGACCCTTTGTTTTGTTTTTTATGTGTCCTGTTCACTCTGCTAATCATTTTCTTGCCTTTTTGTGGCAGAATTGTGGTAATACAACTGTATGTGCAACATGTGATCAGAAATATTGTAGAAATAATTCTGAAAAACAGCACAAAACAGCAACTTAGCCAATTTCAATGTTTTTCATTCAGAAAAGATTTAAAAGTAGCCAAGCTGGAGGGTAAAACTGCCTATCTGGTAATATTTAGGGCACTGTCACTTGCCACTTATTTGTATAAGTGCATATACTTACTCACAAAAAAACCTAACAGGTGTCAGGAATGTGTCTACACTGATTTCAGTAACGGTACTCTGGAGGAAACGTCTAGAGCTAGAAAAACTAACCTCTC
Organism: Erpetoichthys calabaricus; assembly: GCF_900747795.2. Lineage (NCBI taxonomy): Eukaryota > Metazoa > Chordata > Cladistia > Polypteriformes > Polypteridae > Erpetoichthys > Erpetoichthys calabaricus. Next base: position 129,736,824 of record NC_041404.2, on the reverse strand, counting down.
CATCTGTTTTATCTCAGCTCAGAATGTAAACTGAAAGAAGACTCTTAGTTTGTACTTTGTAATTGTTTTTACTTGTTACAACGCTCTGAACCTGCACTCAGTGAAGAGCATTATACGAAAACATACTGAGCTAAATTGAATTGTTTACATTTTAACTGCACCCACCAAAACAATTTTTATAAGGCAGCAAAATCCAGTGGTGTGATGACGAGCTCCTCAATTTGTGAATTTACAATATTCTGTAACTGCCTGTAGTTCACCTGTTGTCTTCAGTTTTCATATGGTTCCCTGTTCATTAAAAGTTATTTTCCCAGGTGGGACCTTTCAGATTTCATTTTAGATTTACTTTAACATTGGCTAGACTAAACCCATAGAGAATACTGTACATGCAGACAAAGATAATTTTTTGTAACAAAAAACAGTCACAAGTTAAGAGCATTTAAGCAGAGTCTCATATGTGAAATAATCTCGCTTGGTAGTGTAAGCCATGATGTCATGATACCAATGGGAAACTAGTTGGTGTTTTATTAGTATTCTCTGCTGGACTCAAGATGCTACTACCATAACAGCCGGGATGGGAAATAAAAAGCACAATATGAACGTGTGAGTGATTGTGTAGTGATTGTGGATGGTGTTCTGGATAATGGACTATCTGTCGTGCAGACCGCAGTTTGTGAGACTCAAGGACTGTGTTTCTGATATGGATGTGAGCAACACTGGAGCACCACCAGGAACAGGCCTGTCTCCTTTTCTCTTCACTTTATACACCTCTGACTATAAATATAACTTCAGGTGATGTCGCTTGCAGAAATTCTCAGATGATTCTGCACTTATGTGGTGTATTGATACGGGGGATGAGACAGATTGTAGGAGTCAGGTGGACAGTGTTTCTTGGTGTGGAAAGAATTGTCTGCATCTTAGCATCAGCAAAACCAAGGAACTGATTATTGACTTTCGACACACTAAAAAGTCTCTATGCCCAGTCACTATTCAAGGTGTGGATGTAGAGGTGGCCCACTCCTACAAGTACTTGAAGATCTACATTAATGACAAGTCTCAGAACACAGAGATGCTGTATAAGAAAGGGTAGAGCCGGCTCTTTTTTTCTTAGGAGACTGCATCCCTTTAATGTGGGAAGGGACATCCCTCACATCTTTTACAACTCTGATGGCCAGTGTGATTTTCGACACTGTGGTGTGCTGGAGTGGTAGCATCACTTGAAGAGAGGCCCACTGAATCAACAAGGCTCAGTTATGGGAAGCACTCTAGACCAGCTGGAGTTACGCCATTAAGAACAATGCTGCACACCCAGCTGACACACTAAGACTAAGGACTTTCAGCCATTCAGCAGAAGTGTGCCAAGAAACGCAACTGGACCTTCTTCATACCAACAATAATACACCTGCATTATGCCCTCACTGTGACTCTGACAGCCATGTCAGAAATTTTCTTTTCTTTCTTTTTAAATGTTTCTCCCTTTTTAGACACTCTGGTTTGTATTCAGACCATAATTTGTGTATACATTTGTGCTTGAAAGTTTGTGAACCCTTTAGAATTTTCTATATTTCTGCATAAATATCACTTAAAACATCATCAGATTTTCACTCAAGTCCTAAAAGTAGATAAAGAGAAACCAGTTAAACAAATGAAACAAAAATATTATACCTGGTTATTTATTTATTAAGGAAAATGATTGAATATTACATATTTGTGAGTGGCAAAAGTATGTGAACCTCTAGGATTAGCAGTTAGTTTGAAGGTGAAATTCGAGTCAGGTGTTTTCAATCAATGGGATGACAATCAGGTATGAGTGGGCACCCTGTGTTATTTAAAGAACAGGGATCTATCAAAGTCTGCTCTTCACAACACATGTTTGTGGAAGTGTATCATGGCATGGACAAAGGAGATTTCTGAGGACCTCAGAAAAAGAGTTGTTGATGCTCATCAGGCTGGAAAAGGTTATAAAACCATTTCTAAAGAGTTTGGACTCCATCAATCCACAGTCAGACAGATTGTGTACAAATGGAGGAAATTCAAGACCATTGTTACCCTCCCCAGGAGTGGTCGACCAACAAAGATCACTCCAAGAGCAAGGCGTGTAATAGTCGGCGAGGTCACAAAGGACCCCAGGGTAACTTCTAAGCAACTGAAGGCCTCTCTCACATTGGCTAATGTTCATGTTCATGAGTCCACCATCAGGAGAACACTGAACAACAATGGTGTGCATGGCAGGGTTGCAAGGAGAAAGCCACTTCTCTCCAAAAAAAACATTGCTGCTCATCTGCAGTTTGCTAAAGATCACGTGGACAAACCAGAAGGCTATTGGAAGAATGTTTTGTGGACGGATGAGACCAAAATAAAACTTTTTGGTTTAAATTAAAAATGTTATGTTTGGAAAAAGGAAAACACTGCATTCCAGCATAAGAACCTTATCCCATCTGTGAAACATGGTGGTGATAGTATCATGGTTTGGGCCTATTTTGCTGTATTTGTGGCATGACGGCTTCCCTTCATTGATGGAACAATCAATTCTGAATTATATCAGAGAATTCTAAAGGAAAATGTCAGGACATCTGTCCATGAACTGAATCTCAAGAGAAGGTGGGTCATGCAGCAAGACAACGACCCTAAGCACACAAGTCGTTCTACCAAAGAATGGTTAAAGAAGAATAAAGTTAATGTTTTGGAATGGCCAAGTCAAAATCCTGACCTTAATCCAATAGAAATGTTGTGGAAGGACTTGAAGCGAGCAGTTAATGTGAGGAAACCCACCAACATCCCAGAGTTGAAGCTGTTCTGTACGGAGGAATGGGCTAAAATTCCTCCAAGCCGGTGTGCAGGATTGATCAACAGTTACCAGAAACGTTTAGTTGCAGTTATTGCTGCAAAGGGGGGTCACACCAAATACTGAAAGCAAAGATTCACATACTTTTGCCACTCACAAATATGTAATATTCGATCATTTTCCTCAGTAAATACATGACCAAGTATAATATTTTTGTCTCATTTGTTTAACTGGTTTCTCTTTATCTGCTTTTAGGACTTGAGTGAAAATCTGATGATGTTTTAGGTGATATTTATGCAGAAATATAGAAAATTTTAAAGGGTTCACAAACTTTCAAGCAGAACTGTATGTTTATTAATCTATCTATTTATGTATTTATTTATTTGAAGTGTTTAAGTAAAAAGTCATCATTCTCACAAGGGACAAATAAAGACCTATCTATCTTATATGTACCTCATGATGTTCTCTGTAATGTGCTGATGGAATGGTCCCTCATCCTGGATTGGTTCCTACTATGTTCACCTTGCTATTTTTACAGGTTTTGTCCATCTGCAACCATAAAGTTTGATTAAGTGGGTTTAGAAAATGGAAAGCTGGAAGAATGACATATGTAACATATGCTGGACTTTGTTCCTCCTGCACTGTGCAGTGATCCACAAAAACTGTTTCACTGTGTCTTTAGGGTACAATGCCATCTCAAACATTTTCAGTTTTAATGAAAATAGCGGGGGCGGCTTTGAGTTAACAGTTATAGCATTACCAAATAATAAAAGGCACGTTTTACCTTGAAAGTTGTTGTATTGTCACAAAAGGCGCTACAGTAGCCTCCTTGGTTCTTTATGTACTGAATAAGATGTGCCTGTACCTTAGCATGTTGACCTTGTTTTACATGTACAGTACACCCCACAATACTTACTCCTTGGAACTCCAGCAATGATAGGCTGAACATTTCTAGGACTACAGCTTCATCCAGTTTTCCACCAGTAAGAGGGCTGAACAAAGACTTCTCCTTGTTTCCCTGCAAAACCTGGGAAAGTGAGGGGAAATAAACTCCTAACCCCTTACCAATTACTAGTGTCAGTAAACACAAGGTAGTTTCAGTGAGGTACGGTATTACAAAACCTTATATCATCTAAACCTATAAATGTTTATTTGCAGAGCAGCTAGACATACAGTATCAAACACCAGAAGTTAAACAAATGGCATTATACAACCTGAACAGTTAAAATCAATGTCACACAGCAAGCTTCATATCATATAGTTGGTCATTTGCAGTTACACAGCTAGGAGCTCTCCAGAGAGTGTTGCAGACTGCAGAAGAAGAGCAGACAAGCCTTTGCAGGTAGCAAGTTTCAAATGGAGAAGGACCAGGAGAATCAAAAGGAGAGTCCCAGATGCTATAAAACTCTCTCTTTTATACAGTAACTTGAGGATTGTTCATGTACAACTTACAGAAACAATGCAATAGTTGAATCATTCTAAAACCAAACAGCTGATACCTTGTCATTTGCCATGTTAATGGTCAGATCATTACATAGCTAATACAAAAGGGTATGAATCACTTATCCTGTATCTTCTTACAAACTTACAGTAGGTTCAGAATGTATTCACACTACTTCACTCTTTGGTATTTTATTATGTTGTGGCCTTATGCTAAAATCAATTAAATTATTTCTTTCCTCATGAAGCAACAATCAATATCTCAGAATGACAAAGTGAAAACAGGAATGTAGACGTTTTTGAAAAAAATAAATTTATAATTGATGCAAGTATTTACACCCTTTGATATGACACTTGAAATTTGGCATTCCGTTCTGTTCATCAACATTGAGATGTTTCTACATCTTGTTTGGAGTCCTACTGTGGTCAATTCAATTGAGTGAACATGAAAGAAACACACCTGTGTATAGACAGTTTCCCACAGTTGACAATGTGTATCACAGCAAAAATCAAGCCATGAAATTGAAGGAAATGTCTGCAGAGCTTTGAGACAGGATTGTGTCAAGACACAGATCAAGGGAAGACTATGAAAAATCCTGCAGCACTGAAAGCTCACAAAAGCACAGTGGCCTCCATAATTCTTTAATGGAAGAAGTTCTCTTCCAAAAGCTGGCCAATCATGGAAGAAATGCCTTGGTAAGGGAGGTGACCAAGAACTGAATAGTCACACTTGCTGAGTTCCAGAGAGCCAGTGTGGAGATGGAAAAAACTTCTAGTAGGACAACAATCACTGCAACACTCCACTGATCTGAGCTTTGTCACAGTATAGCCAGACAGAAGCCTCCCCTCAGTTAAAGACACAAGAAAACCCACTTGGTGTTAGCAAAAAGGCATCTAAAGAACTCTCAGACTGTGAGAAACAAGATTTTCTGGCCTGATGAAACCAAGATTAGCATCACATCTGAATAACCCCAGGCACTGCTTATCACCTGTGCAATTCCATTCCAACAGTAAAGAATGGTGGTGGCAGCATTGTGTTGTGGGAGGTTTTTCAATGGCAAGGACTGGGAGACTAGACAGAGTTGAAGTGGGAATGAACAGAGCAAAGCACAAAGATATCCTTAACGAAAACCTTCTCAAGAGCACTCTACACCTCAGACTGGACAATGACCCTCATTACAAAGCAAAGATAACACATGAGTGGCAACACGTAGGGGCAACATTGGGAATGTCCTTCAATGGCCCAGTCAGACCCTGGTGTTGAGCCCATTTAAACATCTCTGGAAAGGCCTGCAAATAGCTATCTACCAATGGTCTCCATCCAACCTGATAGAGAAGAAGCTCTTCAGAAAGGAATGGCAGAAAATCCCCAAATTCAGGTTGAAGAAGCTTATCGTGTCATACCCAATAAGACTCCAGTCAGTAATCACGTACAAAGGGTCTTCAGTTAAGTACTGAGGAAAGTGTCTGAATACTTGTGTCAATGGGATATTTCAGCTTTTTATTTAAAAAAACAAATTGTAGAATTCTGTTTGCACTTTGTCATTCCGAAGTATCGAGTGTTACTTGATGTGAGGAAAAAAAAATTAATGTTTCTAGCACAAGGCTGCAAAATAGAAAATTGTGAAAAAATAAAGGGGTTTGAATATTTTCTGAATTCACTGTAGACACACTATTTTATCTTAAGATTAAAACTGTAACAATCTATCAGCCATAGCACTATATACTTTTACAAGATACTTAAGGATACTTTTATATTTTCATTAATGCTAATATCCCATCAGCCTATTTGCATATATCCCATCAGCCATCATGTTATTCTTTAATATACAGTTTGCACACTGGCTAAATTTCTAAAAAGAAACATTTTCCTGTGAAACGACTCCTTAAATATACAATAAAAATAATGCTAACCTTTCCTAAATTAGCTTTACATATTTGTAACACTAGTCCTTCACTTAAAAGCTGAATTTACTGTGGTCATCCGAGGGAATGAACAAAAACAAAAGTACAAATGTGTTGAAATCAACAAAAATACTGCCTCTCAAGGGTTCTTTGTTATTAACAAGGTCAGGTTATGAAGGAGTTCAGTCCTGTTGACTGCCCAGTCAATGAGTGACATCTCCTTCTGGATGGTCGCGCTTTTATGGTCCAGGGACCAGAAGGGGAGGAGTCAGTTATGTGGCGGAAATGGAAGACAACACAATTTAAAACAATGCCCCCTCTTGGCCCACAGTGGCATTAACATACCTGACAGATAAATGGGGTGGGGGTGCCCATATTCTGTGTGACCCTATCTCAATAATCTTATTACTTTATTAACACAACACACAAATTAAATATTATGAGTCATAGTTCCAAACAATGTGAAAGCAGTACTTTAAACTCCTATAAAAGTCACTTCAGGAAATTAATTTCCCTGCGCTGGAATCCTATGCCTATTCCATGTCTTCTTGGTACCTTCCAAACCCCATTAGCATGCATGCTGGATTATTAGATTATTTGCTGATTCTAAATTGGCTCTGTATAATTTTGAGAGTGCAGTGTGCCCGGCAGTGGACTGGTGTCATTTCTATGATTGGTTCCTACCTTGCTCATGTTATTGCCAGAATAGACTCCAGTCCCCACAGTCCTGAATTGAAGTCATCAGGTTTGGGAATGTTTGATTATGTTCAGGAATCTATTATTTGGATATTTTGAAATGTGTCCAAGCAAACATCATTTACCTTGCTTACTATCGTATGATCACATGGCATATTTTTCAGGCTGGCTTGTATAACTGACAGTGCATAAACACGTGCTGACGTATGCGCAGATAACAAAGAGTTTCCTCTGATACGTGCCTATCCTGTATCATGCATCATTTTCTGACTCCTCAATGATGGAAGGCTCCTTTGTAGAAAAGCACGCTCATATATTTTTTTATTTCTTTCAATACTCCCATCTATTAGATTTGCATTTTAAAGAAAATGATCCTCAGTAACACAAGCTTGCAAACATCTATCCACAAACTCATGTTGTAGTAATCAAATTGCTAAAACATTCTTGTTTACACTTTAAACCTACATTATGATAAGGGGGAGGGGATGCGAGGGAATGTTGCATTTACATTTCTTTTGCTGAAAGTGAGTGCTCAGCAATACCAAATCTGGTATATAAATAGGGTTTCTCTGCAAGCAGCATGAAACCAACTGAACGTTCTTGAATAGATTTCAAATTTTAAACCTAGATCAAATGAAATTCACACAAAGGAACTAGCAAGTAAAATTGAAAGTCTGATACAAGAGAAGGGTGAGGATAAAAACGGGATTAGGCTTTATAGGCCTGCGCTCCAAAGATTGGGGGGAAGAAGGAGAATAGACATCTAAGAGGGAAGTGTGAGGTGGAAGATATGAGCTTGCATTTAGACCCAATTTTCAGCATGTTTTCCACCATTTCCTCTGCCTCAGATAGAAGTACATTTACATGCAATTATCACAAAGTGGGACATGTTAGCTTGTCTATAGCCAGGCAGCAGACATTGCAATCTTTGTGAGAAAGGCTGTAGATGTGCACACAGAATGAAACAGCATCTCATGCAAATAAAAAGTAAGTCAGATTATGGTGGATTGTGCAGCATGAGCATGCACACAAAATCTATAGGTGCTATTTCAAATTACCATGACCATAGTTGTGTTCTGCTTGATTAAGCTACCGTTATTTATATATATATATATATATATATATATATATATATATATATATATATCTTTGCATAGATACATATACAGTATAGTGATTTTTGCTTATTAGTACTGCAACTGTGGCATAGTGGTTAGGGCTGCTGCTTCATACATCCAGAATTCTGGGTTTGAATCTTGTTCCCAATTGCTGCCGTGTATGTCAAGCCTACACTTTCTTCCCATGTTTGTGTTGGCTTTTATTTCACATGTGTTAGACCGATTGGCAATTCTACATTGGGTTTTTATGTGAGTGAGTACTGTGATTGACTTGCAACTTGTTCAGATTGTTTACAGGATGGCAACCTCACATCTTCAATATAGATTAACTCTGCTGCCTTTCTTCTTCATATATCTGAGATCATATCCTGCCTTGGCCCTGTTGATGAAGAACTTACATGATCTTGTGGCTTTTTTTCTTTGTGTTAAGATGGCTGATTGGAGATTCTACATTGATCCGTTGTGAGTGAATTAGTATGGATATGTGTCCTGTGATAGACTGGTGCAAATTCAAAGTTAGGTCTAGATGCTACTGAGGTTGGCTTCAACCCTATGATCCAATTGGATTAAGTACGTTTTGAATATACTGTGTGTATTATAAGTATACTATATTTATAATAGATATAACTTATATTTTATAAATTTTGGCCAATTGGGGGTGCTGTAGACACCCAAACACACAACACACACAGGCTCGGACACAAGTTGTCAATAAACAAGAGGATTTTATTGTGGAAAACCCTTCCAGTAACCATTTCCCACATCACAACAACAATACAATTCACAGTCACTCTGTAGTCTCCAGCCTCCTCCACTCCTTACGTGAGCTTCATCCTCCTCCCAAATCCCAAGGCTGTTACAACAGTATACAAACCCCAGAAGCACTTCTGGTGTACCGATGCTGTGGCTTGGGAGTGCTTCAGGGTATGCCGGTAGCCTGAAAAGGGAGGGCTCACAAATCCCTTCAGCGCTCCCTGATGGTACCACAGAACCCAACAGGACAGACCCAAAGCACTACAGAGCTCATGATGCCCTGTGGGTACCCGCAGCAGTGCTGTAACACAGAGGGCTGCCACCTGGTGGGTTGTGGGAGACAGTGCCCTGAACAAGCTGCTTTCCCCCATTCTTCTATGCCATTGGCACCCTGGCCAGGTAAGGATGAACAGGATGGCAGTCCTCATTTGGCATCCCTCACAAAATATACCTAAGCCATCCTGCATCATGGCGGATTGGTGGCTCTGAGGCTAGGGATCTGCACTGGCAATCAGAAGGTTGCTGGTTCGAATCCCGTAAATGCCAAAAGGGACTCTGCTCTGTTGAGCCCTTGAGCAAGGCCCTTAACTTGCAATTGCTGAGTGCTTTGAATAGTGAGAAAAGCGTTATATAAATGCAAAGAATTATTATTATATATATATACAGAGCATACATACCACCTATTATATATATTGTGGCCTGAAAAGGGTATGTCAGACCTTAAACACCAGACACACCTGACCACCCAGGCTGTAGTCCAAAAACATTATTTTTTTTAGGAACAGTACCCCTGTTATAACCAAAAAACATTTCCAATATGGCACCTTTTCACATAAAACTAGAAAAACAGTTCTCCTTCTGTTATCCTTTGCATCCTCCCCTGGCAAGCTTTGCCTCTCTTCAGGTTTTGAGCACATCTGTATCGTTTAAAATTGTCCAAAATGTTTCTAGGGCAAGATCCAACATGCGAATGTTGCAATCGAGCTCATTCCGGAACAAAAAGTTTTTAAATGCTTATCAGGTAGCCTTGATGTCACAATAACTCTTAATTCATTAACAGCTGTGTTTGTTGCACTTTCAGCTTAAGGTGGAGAAGGACAAACAAACAGTAATTGCCATTACCTCACTACTAACACAAAGACTTATCTTCCTCAACAGGAAGAATCCTAGCCCACCTCTTTTAAGTCAGTGGGTAACTGATGTTATAAACTATTTGAAATTGGAAAAAATCAAATTCTCACTTAGAGGATCTGTTCAAAATTTTTTGAAAACCTGGCAAGTTCTAATCAATAACATTTTATAATAAGCATTTATATTGGGGAGAAAGACTTATTTCCCACTTTATTACTCTCAGAGTTTTACTCTGAATATTGGCCTTCCTCTCTTACTCATGGGTGAGGGTTGAATTGAATTTAGTTTTGTTAAGTTTGACTTGATTGTATAGAACATTATATGCTTTTAATAAATTCTATTAAAAAAAAGAAAAGGTGATGGCTCACCGCTATCCTTCCAGGTTTAAATAATACATTAGGCAGTTCTTTAAATAATTTTAGTAGTTTCAGCTGTCTCCTTAGTTGTTTTCTTTGCTTGATGCAGGCCAATAATTTGACCCTTCTGAAACAGCATAACATGTTTTCCATGACCACAGGATATGTCTTCTGACATGGTTGTTTAAGAAATGAGAAGCTACTCACTGTCATGTAGGGTTAAGTATCTTGTTGCCAGCTGAAACATATTAATCACTGCAGTAGATAGATAGATAGATAGATAGATAGATAGATAGATAGATAGATAGATAGATAGATAGATAGATAGATAGATAGATAGATAGATAGATAGATAGATAGATAGATAGATAGATAGATAGATAGATACTTTATTAATCCCAGGGGGAAATTCACACTTATCATTATCCATTGAAAGGTTCTCACCTACTTGCTTGGTTAAATCCAGGTATTTTTTTTGACTAGGCAGTATATATATATTGTAAGAATAGCGCCTTCTGGCGCCCAACCCAACACAGATTCACACGGGAGGCATGGGTAAAATAAAAGAAATATTTATTTTTCTTCGTCTGTGGGCTACGCCTTCCTCGTACCCACAGACACAACACAGTCCCACAGCACAGCACACAAGTAATGCAAAGCACTTCTTTTTCCTCTCTGGCACCACCACTCCTCCCAGGCAACTTTGTCCACCTCCACCCGACTCTGGCCCCTGAGTGGTGGTCGCTGGCTCCTTTTATAGTTCACCCGGAAGTGCTCCAGGTGTTTGATGACCGAGTTCCAGCTGCACTTCTGGGTGCGATGAATAAGCTGCCCACACGGACTCAGGAGTCCCAAACACAGCACCCCCTTGCGGTACCTGCGGGACCCAACAGGGTTGCACCCAACTCCAATTCCCATGGAGCCCTGTGGGAAACCGAGGCATTGCTCCAACCCAGGGGGGACGCCATCTAGCGTCCAGGGGGAGGTATTGCACTGTCCAGGGCTACTCCCCCTGGATATAGTGTGCAGGGTTGTCCCGACCGGGCATGGACCCCGGCCACCTGCCACAATATAGACAGACAGACACACACACTTCCACTATATTTATACGTATATGTATATATATATATATATATATATATATATATATATATATATATATATAAATGTTTATGCGTGGAAGTGTGTCTGTCTGTCTGTCCGGCCCGGAACTGTGAGGCGGCTCAGAAGTGCAAGGCTATAGCATGAAGCTGAAAGAGCCCGCAAGGCGGTCCCAAGTTAATGAGTCGGAAGAAGAAAAAAGTATGAGGCTACAGCATGAAGCTGAAAGAAAGTGACTCCATCGCCAAAGTGAAACCACCGATGAAAGACAAACTCGCTTAGATACTAATACACAAGCGAGGCAAACACATTTGCAAAACGAAACCTCCAAGGAGAGAGAAACTCACTTAGTCACTGATAGAGAAGGGTGGCAAGCACATCCGCAAAACGAAACCGCTGACTCTGCATCTGAATTTTTGTCTTATGATTTCAGTAGTTTCAATAGTTACACATCTAGTATATATATATATATATATATATATATATATATATATATATATATATATATATAATATGCATCTGTATGTGTAAAAAGCTGTTGTCTGCAGAATTATTTCTCTGCAAGGCTTACTTTTGTCCATTACGAATGACTTGCTTACCTGTGAAATTCCAGCCCGATTGTGAAGCATTTAGAAGTCACTCCATTCTGAATTTGTTTGTATTGTTACTATGTACATATTCTTGTGTGGGGTTCTTAAGTGGCCAAACATTTAGTAAAGAATAAAATAAAACAAGAAATTGAAACAAAGATTATTGTAGTGCTAAGGTGGAGCTCTCAGAACATTCTAGCAATATGTGGAAGTTTCCAGAATATTCTAGTATTAATTTGGATTTTCAAGAACATTCTAGTAGTAAGTAGGAATTTCTGTTTTAGTGCTTTTTAACGACAGAGTATCAGCAGAAACAAAGGGCAAGATGGTGCAAGGCCTGCAGCGGCCACTGTTAGTAGGCATTCCTCAGCTTCTTGATGTGGCAAATTAAACTAAACAGCTAAAGAAAAAACACAAAGAACAAGGTAGAAACTGATTAATCATAAATGGAAACCAATAATATCTCTCCATTAATTAACTGATGAACTATGGCCAGTTGAGAACGGTGTAGGTTAAAACTGGAAAAGAGAATGTCAAAAACAAAGTCACAGTTTTGGAGACCTCGGCTAACTGGCCACCTCCCCTCTCCTATAGTGGAGTCCATGTTGGCCATCCAGTCTGATAACAGAATCTTTCCTTCAGATAATTCCAATGCTCCTTTATTAGAGATGACTTTACATATGCCGGAAAACAGCCTGTCAGTAGAGGAAGGGCACCAAGTGATACATCCAGATACTGAGAAGAGAAACTGAATAGAGGAGGGTTAGTAATGGTTTACAAATATTATGATACAAATGTCTAGGAAACAGAAATGCAGTATACACAGCTAATCAGGAGCTCTAGTCAGGGTATGCTAAACTAAATGATCCAATCTTCAATTAATTTTGTGAACTGTCAGTGAACAATGCAGCTGAAAGAGGAATAAATCTGACTGACAAAGGACGAGGAACAGAAACAGTTTATTCTTTGTCTGTTTGTAACCCATGCAGGAATTTTATATATTCATCAAAGACAGTGATAATGCTTGTAGAATTACCAGTGTCAAACAGCTATGTGCTGTTTAGTTCAGATGACATAAAATCTTCCAAATCGATTGACCTCTTAATGTTGTTCATTTTTATTAAAATGTTGTGTGTTTGTTATAAATATAGCAAAGAATAAACCTAGCCTAGTTGAGAACTTGAATCTGTTAATTTTCTGCTTTGGACCTCCCAGATAATTACCAGCTCTTCTAGTAGTTTCTATTCAGCGCTCTTTCTGGTATAATATTTGGCCCCACCTCCAGATCCAGTGACCTAGTCATAGTAACAGGATTCATGTGATAAATGTAACAACAGATCTTTTAATCATTACTCACCCACTTCTTCCTGGTAAAGATATTTACCATCAAGCTTTGAACACTGCAACTTAAGGAAGAACACATTGCACTAATTAGAATTAAGAACAGCCTGCTACATTAAATAAACCTTTTACACATTATTCAGTGTGTGTAAATGGAATAATTATCAAGGTGTCTCTTTGCTGATGTCTTACCTAAAAACGCGTGAATAAAAAATGGCACCAAGAAGTGATAAATTATCTAAAAATCTGACATATGAATTCTTCACAGCTTTTACTCACCTGCTCTGGTTTGTACATTAATAAATCTATCCTACTAAAATTAACCAAGCATCCGCCAATTTGCTTTTTACACCTTGCAGAAGAAAAACTTTCAAAAGTGTGGGTGTGTGTGTATGTTTTAATTATTTTGTATTCATCTGACACTGGAAAAGGCACTGGGTGCACAAATGTGAAGTGTAACCTTGTTGTTCAGTAGCATGCAATTGTTAATTTACAGATTTTTTTTGTAATAGTTGCTAAAATATCTGATGTTCATTATAATACTTAAGATGTCCATCTATAGGATAATAAGCTTTAGAAAAAGCCTAGGAAGTCATCTTCACCGAGTTCATATCTTTTAATTAAAGTTGCTCAGCTCTCTACCTTATACGTAGAGGGTGACCCAGCAAAGTAGCAGGTGTTCAGGCTGCCTTTTCTCTGCCCAGTCTGCCAAACTCCCACCTATTAACCACTTGCCTCCTGGTTTTTGCCCAATGGCAAAGCAAATACTGATGAGACAGAAGAAAATAATTCAACAAAACCTGGAAATTGTGCATTTAGTGTCTCTCAATTCAGTTTGCTATTGGCAGTTAGAGGAATAACAATTATAAATATAAGAAGAACGATGCTGACACACAAACTCTGGTAAGGATTTGCAGTTTTCTGTTGATGCAGCATTCACATTGTCCATACAATGGACTGAAGCAATTAAAAGCAAAGAATTGTTAATAATTTTACAAACTCTTAGAAACAAACCAAGACATGTTAGTCCCAAACACTACTCTTCATAATGAGATTGGCAGCTCAAGGACTAGACAATGCAGTCCGTCCTATGCTAATATTTTTAATATTTTTTAATATACAAAGAAGGCCACAAAAACACCTCATCGAGGTTTTTGAGCAAGTCATAGGCATCCCATACAGCTGAAGCTGCAGAATTCATTTGTTTAAATAGTGAAAGAAGTGCTTTGAGGCACTGGTAAAAATTAAGGGAAAGACCATTCATTACAGAAACCCAAAGACTCTTCTTTGCATGACGGCTTGTGGAAATCTGTGGCCGTATTGGTCAAGTGTCTCATAGTATGACGAGGGTCCTCACAGGCTTATAAAATCTCAGGGTAACTAAAATTTGGTAGTACTCTTAGGAGTAGGAGTAACAGCATTTTATTAATTTTCCTAATTTAGGAATTTCACTAGGATTTAGGAGTGCATGTGAGCTGTCCTAACTTGATAGGAGCTGCAAGAACATGGCATTCAGGCAGAGATCGGTAAGCATATTCCATGAAAAGCAGAAGGATTTGTAAATGCGTAAATACTGGACAACAATGAACTCATAAAAATTGATTTGGAATAATATTCATAACAAATCTTGTATGTTTGGTGATCGTTCCATATACCCACAGAAGCTATGCGCTGTCAGCCAAAATGAAAGTGTTGGTAATGTTATGGTTTTTGACCACAGGGAAAATGCAGCTTTTGCAATAGCAAGTGATTTGGGTATGTCACAACCAACCATTTATTACATTTTGAATGAAATTTTACAACGTGAAAGGTAATACGTTTATTCATTTCCCCACCGCTTCATGTGAGGCAATGTTCAAGCAAGCTGAACTCATGCAAATCACCGGTTTTACTGGAACTGTCAGTGTGATTAACAGCTTTCACATAATGATCACTCTTCTAATTGTAAATGAGTGCTCATGTGTGAGTCACAAGCAATATCACAGTGTCAACACACAGGTGGTCATAAACGCAAAGTGCATTATAGGAGTCAGCATATTACCCTGAAGATAGGTGGTGCTGAGTGGGTGATTGACTATGAAATAAACCTTACGTTTCATTAAACTGAAAAGTCAAATCTTTTATGTGCCGTTTTTCACTCGAGGTTGGGACTTGATCAGGTCATGATGATTGTTAGACATGGTCTGATATACAAAATTATGGCATTTACTTATTCATATCATGGCATATCTGCAAAGCTATTTGACACACAAATTACAGTGACAAATTGATTACTGATTATTGATCTTCACCACTTGAAGTTCTGATTTACCCAATTAAGGGAACAAAAATCGAATCTGAGATAATAAAATTTGATTATGACGCTTTTTGATGAAGCAGGACAGTAGTGCAATAGTCTGAGTTACTACCTCACAGCTTCAGAAATATCAGAAACATGCATTCAGTTCTCTGCCTGTATGGAGTTTGTATTTTTTCCAGTTGTCTCCAGTACAAAAAATTGTTCCCATTTCTTAAAGATGTGGGTAATTAGGTTAATTGTTGTCTATAAATTTATAGGATGTCAGTTATGTGCATGTAAAAATGTGACATGTGAATCTCTGGAGTTCATGCAGGGCTAGTTTGTGTTTCCAGTTATTCATACTGGACTGGGTAGAGAAAAGGAATACTGAATCAATGGGAAAATCTGAATGCGTAGAAAATCAGGACAATCTGGCAGTGTTGCTTCTATACCATATTCTCACAATTGGTGATGGTGGTTTGGCATTTTAAACACCTGTTTATATTGTTATAGTATCTGACGTGAGAGGAATTTTGACTTGATGTCAGTGGATGCTCAGTGAAAACTAGCACTAAAGGAGAAGAGTGTTATGAAAGTAAAGATGAAATAATTTCAGTGGGGGAAACCATTTTGTATAATTATCTAATACAACCCAGAAGAGGTAATGCTATGATAGCCTAAACAGTTTGCGAAACCACAGTTTTGCTTTTGTGGTGGCAAAAGTTACATGCTCCCCCAGGATATTAGAGGGCAGTTGACCTAGTTTAGCACAGGGTTGACTAACATCGTTTTAAAAACTTACACCCTTGTTTAATAATTTCTGAGTTTGGTCTTACATGGAGAATACCCCTATTTTCCACAAAGCTCACTCTCTTTAAACTTAGTGAATAATGGTAGTTGCAAAGTGAGTATTTTGAATCCTTCAAAATTCTGATGTCTACCTATGGATCTTCTCAACTGATCTTCATAATTTGTGAAAATATCTCTAGTGATGTTATTGAAGTGATTTGAGAGTCTCACTAGATATGTTTCAGATTTCTTCCTCATATAGTACTGTAGGAAGCTATGGAGCAGTTGGAAGTTATGTTATCAAAATATCTTTTCCTTAAATAAAAATAAACCTTGATGATGTATCTAATGGGAGGGAAATATTTTTTATGACAGACAGCTTTGATTGAAAAACGAATGTCCACATATGGAAATGTGTGTATATTTCCTTTTGAAAATTGTCATTGTACTTCATAAATGTGAACTGAATAATCAGCCAGTCAGTCATTTTCCAACCCGCTATATCCTAACGCAGGGTCACAGGGGTCTGCTGGAGCCAATCCCAGCCAGCCCAGGGCGCAAGGCAGGAACAAATCCCAGGCAGGGTGCTAGCCCACCGCAGGGCACACACACACACACATCCATACACCAAGGACAATTTAGAATTGCCAATGCACCTAACCTGCATGTCTTTGGACTGTGGGAGGAAACCGGAGCACCAGGAGGAAATCCACGCAGACACGGGGAGAACATGCAAACCGGGAAGCAAACCAGGTCTCCTAACTGCGAGGCTGCCCTCTGAGCTGAACAGTGGTTAGAAAATAGATCAATGAATACATGAATGGATACTAATGCGGCTGGTATTGTTCTGTGAGGCAGTGTTTGAAGGGGCAACTTGTACTCATTTAAGGCATCACTTCTAGTCTACCTCAGAGTGGGTTATGATGGTAGTTATTCTGCATAAACTGTGCATGGCTCCTCAATGATATAAACATACTTTAGAATGCACTTTGGATAGTCTTAACAGCTTTATTACCTACTAGGAGGAACCATCTAGGACAGCCATTTTTTTCAGCTGACCCTTAGGTATTGACCCTTGACCCCTCTAGAGGTTTTAAGTAAAATCTCCTCTTTCAAAGGGCACATGGATTTAGCAGAAAGTTCTAAATGAAGATAGAAGGTTATATATATGTATAGAGGGTCATCTTACAGTGGGATAGAGGGGTCAGTGCAAAGTGCTTGTGGATGTGCACCTTATTTGTGGGGGGCACAAGCCATAATGTCTTCCTACGATATGTGTGGCACAGATAAGGGCTGGGGATCCTCTTCCTGTAAATGTGGGGAAATGACAAAGTAATCCTGGACAAGAGGTGATAGGAGAGACTGGGACTTGCTTTTTTATGTACAATTCTGTTTTGAAGATTTTAGCAGACACTGAGTAAACTTGATTTCCTTATTGCAGCTGAGGGAGTATTTTACAGAGCACTGTTATATTCTGAGGGTAAACAGAAACACAAAGTTGTCAGTGCAGATGAGGTTCTTTATGGCTACTGTTCTGTATGTAATTATTGCTATCCATGTGACAATTAAATAAATTAAGATAAAAAAAGGCATTCATGTATTTCCATGTCTTTTCAATTTTTGTAATGCAGGAACACAAAGAAGCAGCTCACTATAGACCAGAAACAAGTCCATCTCAAAAAAGGAATTATGATTTACAATGCACAGTTGATCATTATTGCAGTTAACTGATGCCTCACCTTCTACATTATTACAGTTTTATTCTGTACATACAGTATATGGATGTACTTGGCTGTTATGAGAAGCAGGGTAGTGTGGTGGTTAATTCTGCTGTCTCAGGTCCACAAACAAGGCCCTTGAAGGATATGCTGTGTTATTTACAGACATACTATTTATATTACTCTTTTTGTCAGTCAGGCAGTCATAGTCCAACCCGCTATATCCGAACACAGGGTCAGGGTCTGCTGGAGCCAATCCCAGCCAGCACAGGATGCAAGGCAGGAACAAAGTTTGGGCAGGGCGCCAGCCCACCGCAGTATTACTTTTTTACTTTAACTGTATTACCAAATATGAAGTTGTTTGCATATTACGAACTTCAATATGCAAGGGGATGGTGATTGAATATGATTGTTTAATATACATACTCAATATACACTAAGAGAACCAGAGTTGATTCGTGTTTTGTTCTCAGTGCTAGCACGATAAGCTGTGGCTCCTCATATATCTGTAAGGAACAAGTAGGTTGGGAAATGAAGGAATTGAATAAATGAATGAACACCTCTTAATGTATTATTATGATAACGTGCTTTTAATATAAATGGTAAGCAAAATTCCCTGGGAACACGTTTTTTCATATTTGATATAATATATATTTTTTTACATAGCAGTAATTGATTAATACATGCACTGAAGGTGGGTCGTGTTGTAATGTGTTGTCATTTTTGCTTTTAAAGACTTACTAACAATTCAAATGTTTTTAAGTATTTGTTACGGAGCAGTAACTGATTAACAGATGCACAGAGCTAGCCCTTATTTAATGTGTTACCAAATAAAGTTTATTATTCTACCACTCAAACCAAGATCAGTCTGCCTTGCTGCTAGAATAGGCTCCAGGCGGCTCCTATCTAATAATAATAAATAATAATATATTTTCTTTATATAGCGCCTTTCCCATGCTCAAGGCACTAACTGGATCAACTGGGTGTGATAATAAAGAAATGCCTGTCTGTTTGAACAGCTATCTAAGACAAAGAATAATGCATCGTTTCCCAGATTGGAAAAATTAATCGAAGCTGCTACTACCGTAGGTGGGATTTGAGAACATTCTGGCATTGCCTGCAGGCTTCTCTTGGTCATTTTTACTCTGGGGGGCCCAGTTCCCAATCCACACTAAAGCAAAATGTCTCTTGTCTTGTTTCCTGACTAGTAAGGAGCATAGGTTGCTGAAAAGTATTGGTAGGATCAAAATGCCCTGGATTACAGTAATTATGTCAGTGAGTGGGAGAAGTCAGATGATAAGGGTGGATAAAGAGATGAAATGTTATGAAGAACATTGGACCCATGCAAGCCTGCCTGCCATACTACAACTTTTAAGCCAGCTTTATTTGTTTTGACATGGGGGACATCATGACACCCAAACACCACAAGGACAGAAACACAAAGAGCCATCAATCAGGGCTTGAGTGTCTTCTGCAGGATTTCTCCTTCACAAACTGAATCAGGAGTTGCTTTGGGGCATGCTTAATTATGGGAGCTGAAACTGATTAGCATTTTAATTTTATAGGGATTTAGAAAGCCCCACATAGGTCGTGTTGCTTGACGGGGGAAGAGGGCCACCCTGCATCTGCTAGAGGAGACTGAAATTACAAATCATTCTAATTCATAGAAACACCTGGGCCTGGCCAGTCACATTTGGGTGGTAATCTTGGAAGATGTTGGTTTGCCACCAGCCATGTAGTTACCCCACTTAAATATCCCAGTTGTCCATTGCATTTTTATTTTATCTTTGTGCTCTTCACTCCATTTAAGTCATAGAATTGAGTTTCTTTCCTTGAAATGTATCTTGTTCATACAAAACAAACAGAAGAGCAAAAGGGAATACCCACACGGTGCCCTCTTTAGCATTCTCCAAGGTGGCTCCCATAATAGAATTTATTGTTTTTAGGTGTAGAAGTGCTGAGTGAGTAAAATCAGTGTGACACTTTGGAACGTATGGTCTCTTTAAGACCCTAACAAACATAAAGCTTCCTCACCATGTTGTATTTCATAACCTTTAATCCACTCTTAGTAAAGAGTCTCAGATCAATTTTTATGAAGTTCCTTTCTCTCATTCCTGAAAATAAATGAATCTTCAGGATGTTGCGGACTTCAGACTTAAAGTCAAATTAAATATTGGGTAAGAAAGCGCTCTCCAAAGGAGGCAGAGAGAGAGCGAGAGTGTTAAAAATCAAAGGGGATCTCATTTCTGTACTGTGTGTATGGTCCTGATCAGTGGCATTTGGGAATTGGAATGGTTTAGAAACCTCCACTGGAGAATTAATTAAATGAATTTCATCCTGCCGATTGTTTGTTATTTTTTGCTGACCTCACCATGTGGATTAATATTTAATTAGCCTTTAGGAGAAGTGGAAAGCACTTATTAACCTGATCTGTCAATCTGTCAGGGCCATGCCTTGGAATGGACACTGTTACTAGAAGAAAAACCGGCAAGCAAGCAGGCAGGCGGTAGAGCGAGAACGAGAAGCAGGGAGAAAATCAAAGATTATATTGTAATTTGTTCTTTCATTTCTGCAACACCCAAATCCTGCATTTATTTCAAGGCATAATTATGAATGTCACATTGCAGGATGCTGGATGGGATAAATTAACTGTTGTTCGATGGTGCCGTAGATTAGGCATGAGCCTTTAAAGTGACCGCTGAGATGGACGTTAAAAAAGAAAACAATAAATTAGCAGGGTGTGAGCACAAGTAATTGAGATTAAATTATTATTATATATTAATTGGATAGTTGTTGGTTATTGACGGAATTATTTGAAATTTTCCTTCTTTGCTAAGTCAAATTATGCATGTCAATCTGTTTGCTTTGGCATTACAGGATTGTGAGGAACCAGACCCTACCCCAGCCACATCACACATAAGGTAGAAACCAACCCTGAAATACACACTCTGATCTATCCCATGGCACAGACATACATACACACAGATAGATGACCCTCTCTAACCAGTTTCAATTTACCCGTTAATATAATTTGTGTATGGGAGGAAATCACTGTTCAGTTTAAATTTACCAGTTAACATCATTTGTATATACACGGAAATCTGAGTATCCACAGAAAAATCAACGTGGATCCAGTGAGACCTGCACATAAACACTGATCAGGCCAATTTCTAAACCAGAATGTATTCAGCATAGTTATGCAACGGCCAATGTTCCCGTGAAAAAGTGACTGCCCCTTTAAACCACCTTGATCAGATATTTCCTGTACTTATTCATTACACACATGCCTCTTGAACAATGTACACTCTTCAATTAATTTGTTAAGCTATCAATCATGATTGCCCCTTTCACTCCCTGTTAGAACAACTTAATGGAGCTTTGACTAGGCCATTGTAAAACTCCAAATGCATTTTCATTTATTGTTCTCATGTGGACTTGCTTATGTTGTTTGGACATTTGCCTTGCTACATGATCCAGTTTTCTGCTTCACCTCACCCAGATATTTAGCAGAATTCACAGTGTCTTCAATAATGGACCAATGATTCCAAATAGCTATCAGCAAAATGATCTGAAATAAAATAGAGTTTGCAATGAAACTTACTTTTCACTTACAAAAGACAATTTGCAAAACAAAGGATCTTTCAGCACAGTGAAAATTTGATCCAGTAGAATATATAATTTTAATACCATCAGCAACCTTCTTCTTCATGTGCAAATGCACAGCAAAATGTAGTTTGGAGCACATCTTGAATAAAGTGTTTTACAGGAGCTAGAGGCAACTTACCTGCAAGTGCTCTAGCACTAAAATCTATTAGCCTAGGTGTTTGTCCACTGGTGAGCCTCACAGAAGCTTAAAGATCAGCTTAAAGAGTTGGGGAAGTGAGCGCAGATGGTGTTACCTCAGATTACAACTGAGCAGCGCATGAGGAAGATGAGAATGCAAGGAGCTGCATGGAAGGAACCATGGAAGACTGGCGTGATGTTACCCCACAAATATTTTAACCAAACCCCAAACCCCTATCCCCCCACCAAACCCGCCAAATCTAATTTTAGTGAGTATTGTGAAATCGCATGTAAAATTAATTTTTGGCAATTTCATGAAACTTTATTTCTCATGTTTGTCTCAGCTGTCACAATACATACATAATAAATCCATTTTAGTGTGTGTTTGTGTGTCTGTCTGCGTGTCCATTCGGTTGCTATGTCTCTATCATTCCAAAAGATGGCGCATCACAAACATTTTTAGTAATAAAATGCATTGCAATTGTCATTCCAATAAATGGCACGTCACAAGCATTAACACAACTTTTATGAATCCATTACCAAATAGCATATAACAGAGACATATGCATTGCCTGTTGCACTGCAAAACTTAATGCTGGGACTGGTTAGATTTCAACCCATCTTAGACAGGCAGCACAGGAACTAACTAAATAATGCAATATTCAAAACGTAAAGATTAAAAACATGAACAATTACAGAGCACAGAACAAATATTAAAAAGAAAAAACACATAAAAATAATAAATCAAATAAAATCTTTTTGAAGTTAGGGACGAAATCATAACATACATCACATGTGAGCTCATGTGAGTCACGTAGTGAACAGCAACCATGGCAAGAATAAGCAATAAAATGGTGCCCATGAAAAAATATTACAAAATGTTAATTCCTGCAGTTTGAGCTCCCCCCAAATGTCTGTGCTTTTCAACCTGTCTCTAAGACTGAGCTCAGTCACCCAGCAAAGAAAATGCATTTCTGCCACTTGTATTCGCGTACTAGTTATTTCGGTTACAACCCTCAGCTCATGACCATAAATGAAAGTAGGAACATAGGTCAACCTGTAAATCAAAAGCTTTGCCTTCAACTGCTGCCCAGGCCACAGTGCAGTGCAGTTAATAGGCCAAAAGGAGGATAGATCCATGTTGATTCTTCAGCCGATGCCAGGCTGGGTCCAATGGGTAAAAGCCCAACTATCAAGCCTTGCTCCAGAGCAGGGCCCAGTGTCACTTTTCCAGGAGAGGTTACTGGATTTTTGCTATACCTTCCCTCAATAGTCATCTGAACGGAACTTCATCATAAAATCCAGACAAACAGAAAATCACGGCAGAAACTCATCAACTCCACAAGCATATTCACAATGAACCGCAAGGGACTGTGGGTTTTCCTCAGGCTTTTATTGCTGAATGATGATGGTGATGTGCATTCTTCCTGACTCTAATGGTCTTTGCAGGAAACTCAACTTCTTTTATGCCGGACCTGGGAGTACTCCTAATGCCACAGCATTGTACATTGGAAGCATTTTCAGGTCAGGTGGAAGTCTATTAAAGAGGTCATAATGATCCCCTGCAGCTCCACCTGGTGGCACCCAAGAACACCAACAGGGCTGACTCATGGGACTACAATTTTCAGCCAAGACACCTCTTGGCCTTCTATTGTGGTTTCCCTTGCTGGTTGGAAATCAACCTACAACACAGCCGGGAACTCATTCGTGCAACATTACACTATACATACATTGAACAAAAGTGGGTGCCCTAGAGCCCCAGACTAGAGACATAAGTACACTAACACAGTCAAGTGTTCAAATGAGGTGTTGTTTTTTACATGCCTTTCACAGGTTCCTCTTCTAGCACACCAGTAATCTCAATTATAATCCAATACAGTATTTCCTCCATTCTTCTTTAGGCAAGCTTTGTCCTCTACCTCCTGACTACAACGAGATGCCTCCTTTAATCTTGGACCCGGGAGCACCACTGGTGCCATGGAATTGCATGATTGAAACATTTCTGGGTCAGATGGAAGCTGCTAATAACAGTGAGATCCCGACAGTGCCCCCTGGTGGCACCCAATGATCCTGACAGGGTTGCCCTACAAATCCCAGGCAAACCTGAAGGTGTTTAAACCTGGAACCAGAGGAGCACTGACATCTCTCATTCTTGTGTAGGACCTTCCCGGCTGGGTTGCACCTCCATATATACTGTATTTATATAAACATAAGTTTAATTAAAATCAGCAACTTTATCCTGTGTGAATATTTCAAATATTTTCAAAACATACTGATCACGCCTTTTTTATGTTATTTAATTATGCTTGAGCTGGAGAAGGGTTTCTTCTAGAAAATTACCAGCATTAATCCATTTTCATCAGTCCTCCTTTTTTATAAGAAAATTCCATGTTCTGAGTGTGCTGCACCTTAGAATGATGCATGAAATGTAAGATGTCCATGTCACCTTGTTGTACAATATAAAAGTTTTTTTTTTTTATATCTGCCTAATCAAACCAATAACCAGTCTTCAGAAGAGCGCTTTCAGAGTAAACACAAATAAGAAGAAAGAAAGTGACGTTATCCCATGTGTGTCAATCATGATAGAGCAGGAAGAGAATGTCATCGTAAGCTCAGCTGAACAGCCAGCGGCTTGATCTGACAGTCAGTCAGCAGAGCTCAGTGAGCGCTGCAGCAGTTGTAGCCTTGAAAGAGAATTGCTTGCCCCATCAGAGGTCCTGTAAACAGCTGCTCCCGAGGAAAATGAGACCCTACTGATGACCAAATGTGACACTGCTTTGTGTCACTTTTGCTCTTTTTGTTTTTTCGCAGAAAATGCTTCTTTATTTTTTTTATGTACTCAGCTGGCTGCATCCTATTTACTTTTTTCTTCCATAAAGTGCAGTGAGTACATTCATGTATAAACCTTGGAAATAAAGCATACTAATGTGCATGCTGAAACCTAAAAATACTGACCCTACATAAAAATAGGAAAAGAGAAAAAGAAGTATATATAAGGATTGCACAATTAACAAGCAAGACTCCATAAAACTAAAACACACATAACCACACAAACACACAAGAAGTAAATTCAACTGCCCTGTAAAGCAAATTTCTATAAATCACAACCAAAAGTCTTTTCTGTACAAAGCAGAGGGTGTCAGACATTGAAGGTTTTCTTTCCTTCTAAATAAAGTTGGCTGATCCACTAATCCAGACCTCTTAATATACGGACTTACGCAGAAGGATTTTCCTCAGGAGTGATAAAGACGAAGTAGCTTTAAAATGAAATGGAATCTGGTATCTGCAGTAGAGTCACCAAATGTAATACGTCTGTGTACAACTTAAAATGATTCTGATTTATATACAGTTTAAATATTAATTTGCAAACCAACAAAAGAATGAACAGAATGTATTTAGCTGAGTTTTAACTATGTTGCTTATAATATAATATAATATAATATAATATAATATAATATAATATAATATAATATAATATAATATAATATAATATAAGGTCATGCAAAAAGGCTATTTCCCCTCGGGGATTAATACAATATATAATATAATTATATAGTGTTATAATATAATATAATATAATATAATATAATATAATATAATATAATATAATATAATATAATATAATATAATATGTCATAGTGGTGTATTAGTTTAAGTATTGTTGGTGTGAATCCTGTGGCTGGTCATTACCTGTGTGGAGTTTACATGATCTTCCTGTGTCTCCATACGTTTTTCTAACAGGTATTGCAGTTTTCTGCCCACATGCAAAAGGCGTCCACCTGTCAGAAATAACAACGTGTTAATGCAAATGCACATGTGTGAGGTAGTGGAATCTGAAATGGACTGCAGCCCCACCCTGAATTGTTTCAGGACTTGTGACCAGAAGTATTATGGTTGGCAGTTCCTTTGATCATATAGGTTTGAGAATGATATGGCATGATATAATGTTATGTTTAGCAGAATATAAAGTAATCTAATGTATTTTCCTCCAGTGCCATGCAGGAGATTAAAAATGAATGGATGGATGGACAGATAATATAATTCACCCATGACCGTTACTGAAATATTGAATAGCGTAGATGTATCAATCTATCAATCTTATGCATCAGGTTTTTGCCTTTTCTCTGTTCAATTTAGAAATCAGACAATTTCAGAAAAAATAATCTAATATGCTCAAAGGAAATAGAAAGAAAACAACAGTGGCTAGAGAAAACTATACATGGAAATGAGGAGAACATGTAAACAATGAAGAGACAATGATCAGACTAGGATTTGAATCCAGTCTTCTGTGGATTATGAAGGTTCTGCCATGTTATGTTAATATTATATTATATTATTTTAGATTAGATTAGATTACATTAGATTAGATTAATTTTATTAATCCTAATGGGGAAATTCAGATGTAACCAGCATCAGAAACATTAAAAAACAAGAATACAGACTCACAGGACAGATAATACAGCCAATCAATGAATGAATCAATAAAAAATATAATATAATATAATATAATATAATATAATATAATATAATATAATATAATATAATATAATATAATATAATATAATATAATATAATGAGAAAGTTCAGAAAATGATTATGTCTTACATTTGCCTTTTGGCTGACACCTTTGTCCAAGCCAACTCACAACATCTGAGATACATTTCTTTTTCCAGTTGGTGCAAAGGCAGGTGAAGCGGCTCGCTCATGGTCACACAATATCAGTTGCAGGTTTTGAATTCATAACCTTAGGGTGTGAAGTTCAAAGCCTTAACCACTATACCACACTGCCTGAACTAAATTCATTTATGCTATGATATGATATAATATGATATAAATATACTGTAGCATCATATCATATTAGCATTTACAATGAAAAATGTTGCAAAAGTTATAATTGATTAAATTGTTTCGACAGATATTATTTCTTATTTCTGCAAAACAATCAAATCACTGAGGAGAGAATTGCTATTCTAAGTGCTGTCCATCCTTTTCTGTCCATCCTCTGCTTTAAAAAGCCTCTTCACACATAGTATACAATTGATAAATATAAGTATTTGTTACTTGTTTAACAAGACTGTTTAGCTGAAGTTATAAGCAATGAAAATGGCAGTATATTTTAAATGGTTCTTAGCAGCAAAATAGGAAATTTTGAAATTGCATTTACCTCTTTTGTCTTTCAATGAAGTGTATAAATGAAATATTTTGTCTTTTGTATTTAATTTGTAATGTATTATTTTAATACAATAATAAGAGGTGAGCTTGAAAAATAATGCTTCTTAGGCAAAAGAGACAAAAGATGTATGTGTCAACTGGTTTTCCAATAAATCAGTCCAATGGCAAATAAGTAAATTTAAGAATAAAGTTCAAAATGGTGGAAAACTACATGAGAAAATACAAGTGGAATTGGACTGTCATTTCAAAACACTTTAGTTACTACACATATATTTTATAATTTAATTCTTATTTTTAAGGTGCTTGTAAATTCTATTTATGTAAACAGACCCTGGTATGGATTAAAAAAGACCTTTGTCAAAATAAAGCCCTTTTTTAATGATCTAAGAGGTTGCAAATGCTTCACTTACTTGTGCAAACACGGGGTTTTACCCTAATCTGCCTGCGTTTTTGCTCTTGATCCTCTGCCATGGCAGTGCCATATCTTTAAAAGATTAGGACAGACCCTCTAAAGCAGATGCAGCTGAAAGGGCTTAAACTTTCCTCAGTGTGGACGCACAAACCTTGTGGGCCCCGGATGCTCTTGCTGCGCAGGCTTATTAAGTCAATCTGCCAGACATTCTGCTGTGTCTGGCAGTCATATTTGGGTAAGGCTTTATTTCTAGTCATGTTATCAAAAACTTAATTGCCTCGTAACTGTTTAGTAAGTGCTTTCAAATCCACCCGCAGAGAGCAGAATTGTACCCCACGTCATTATTGATATTCTGTTAATGCTGCACACAGGCATAGGAAGTAGGTGCTAAACAAGTGCTTACTTTGGACTTTTTAAGTTTATTCTAGTTACACAAAATTGTATAAAAAAGTTAAAATAATCAAATGAGGAGCAACTCTTGCTAATTCCAAAAGCAGTTAACATTTCAACAAATGTAGCTGATGTAGCTGGATGGCAGCTTCATCTAACCCTTCATTCATTCGTCTTGATTTAGCCGCATCTTCCCGGTGAGGCTTGACTTAGACTGTCATCTTCAATTTCGTAAAATTAACAACTAATTTAAATTTTCACTTAAAAAAAAACTGATGGTACTGCATTTTAATGTGTGATCAAATGCACATACTGTGATTCCAATTACATTTTCCCAGGATAAATTATCAGTATGTCTGTTTTCTTAGATACCTAAAAATAATATACATGAACATATTTGAATTTTGCTGCTGGTAGTGATATTTGTTTTTATAGAAAACAATGTTTAGAAGTAAAAAAAGGTTAAAAGCATTTGAAATAATGGAGGATGCAGTTACAAGGAGTGCAGGAGTCATGTTATCTGTCATTAAGTTATATTGTTTAAAGCCAGCAATGAAAATAATAACTGAAATGAAATAAACAAGAGAAAAATAGTTGATCCTTAAACCATTGCTTATCTTTAGATGATATAAAAAAATCACCTTTCATTTGTTTTATTGTTAAGTGTTTTTATATAGCAAAGCTGTTTGCTGGTTACATTGTGCTGTACATATTTTATACTTTAATACGGTTAAAAGACAAAACACCATAGGCCTCATGTATAACGGCGTGCGTAGAACTCACACTATAACATGGCGTAAGCACAAAAGCGGGAATGTGCGTACGCACAGAAAAATCCAGATGCAGGAATCTGTACGTACGCAAACTTTCACGTTCTTCCACTACATAAATCCCTATCAGAGTGAAAAGTAACGTACGTGCACGCACCTTCTGTCCCGCCCCAACTCCTCCCAGAATTACGCCTCTTTGAATATGCAAATCGATATAAATAGTCTTCTGAGAAAAGACAATGGGAAAAGCACGGGGGAAAATATAAGAATTTCAGCGAATACCAAGTGGAGGCAAAGAAAAAACTTACTATTTGTTGGTTTAAACAGTGGTATAATCAACAAAAGGAAGTTGATCGAGTGACAGAGTGTTCTAGAAACTCGAAAGCTCAAGTTCACAAAGTCGCACAGTGCCCGAAATAAAAAAGAAATCACATATCAAAGTCGCCGTGAAAAGGCAAGTCGTAGCCCACCGTCTGAGTGTCATATGAAAGCTTATTAGGGTACAGACAAAAAAATAGGCACACAGTGGGAAAAAAGCATGAAATGTCAAATTTAATCTCGAAATTTCCACTTTAATCACGTAGTTTATTTTGCCATTAAAGTAGAACATCATAAACTTCATCTTAAAATCGTTTAATTTACTAGTTTCTCAAATCCCATTGTAACTAAAGTAGGACGTTAAATGCTTTGTTCTGTATTTGATCTTCTTTGTGCTCTGTGTGTGAATCACTACCTGCTTCTTAAACGGGCTTTCTCTTTCTCCGACATAATCCATTACATTTGTGATATTACAGCTCTCTGAATAATTAAAATACTGAGATGTATACGTGATATCTTTTTCATGATGATAAGAATGAAAGCATGTTATTAAACATGGGAACACGGTGGTGCAGTGCTTGTTCATGTCTCACGCAAGAGGCTTGCTGTGCCATGTGCGACCTTCAATGAAATAATTTATCACAGCAGTACTGTCTCTTTCAAACGTACTAACCTCCAATTCCTGTCCTTACTTTTCTTTCTCCAAATACCCAATCGCCACACAATCAGCTCTGTAATAGACGTGAAGCCATTTGTAAGCTTAGAACGGCGATTCTTCAAAACTTTTAAGGAACATTGAAATATCTTCGTAGTACATGTTTAAATTATTCTATCCATCTATCTTTCCAGTGTCGCGTTAGCACAAGAATACAATGCAATGCAGGAACAATCCATGAACTAGCTAGCGCTGCGGCACTGTGTCCTCACATGTTTAATTATTAACAATACAGATTATTTAAATGAAGTTAAAGTTTTATCTGTATAATATAATGAACATATTTTGCTGCATTTCATCTTAAAAATGAATACCGTCATCATATGTAAATACGCGCTTTATAAAGTGGCGCAGGTTGTGCAATATTATAACTGTAGTGCAAGTTTACAGCGAGGTAGTTGTACTTATAAGTAAACAGTTCTACAAGGAGCACTTGACGGACTGATTGAGTGCGTTTAGAATTCTTGGGATGAAACTTTTTCTAAACCGCGAAGTCCGTACTGGGAAGTCTCCAAAGTGTTTTGCCGTGGCTGAGTCAGCGTCTGCTTCATGCTGTATACCGATAATTCTCTTTCCGATCAGCTGCTGCTGTGATTCCCCACTCAGATACAGTGATATAAATACTCTGAGTGGTGCTGTGAGAGTAATATGGATAAAGATGATCTGCTGCGGCAACCCTTAACGGGAGCAGCTGAAAGAAGAAGAAGATGCAGTGAGAGTTACAACGCTAAAGCAGTTATGGTATTTGGAATACTATGGCTATTCCCTGGACCATTGTATTGCTGCAGGTTAATTACAATCAGATGCATTACGCTAATAAACAATATGCATTTAGTTTCAGTGTATTTATAAAGCCGCATCAGGAATGTGGAGCTAAGAAAGAAAGGGTGACCACACAGGAACAGTAGCACTGCTTTGACGCTGGGTGCAAAACCGAGTGGAGAAATTGCATACGCCAAGGTATGAGTTACCGTGGAAATGTGCGTGGCTTTACGCCAAGTTTAGGTTTTATACATCGCGATTTGAGCGTGGAAACGTTCATACGCAACATTTCTGTGCATACGCACCGTTTATACATGAGGCCCCATGTCATTTCATCCATCCATCCATCCATTTTCCAACCCGCTGAATCCAAACAGGGTCACGGGGTTCTGCTGGAGCCAATCCCAGCCAACACAGGGCACAAGGCAGGGAACCAATCCCAGGCAGGGTGCCAACCCACCGCAGGACACATACAAACACACCCACACACCAAGCACACACTAGGGCCAATTGAGAATCGCCAATCCACCTAACTTGCATGTCTTTGGATTGTGGGAGGAAACCGGAGCGCCCGGAGGAAACCCACGCAGACACGGGAAGAACATGCAAACTCCACGCAGGGAGGACCAGGGAATTGAACCCAGGTCCCCAGGTCTCCCAACTGCGAGGCAGCAGTGCTACCCACTGCGCCACCGTGCCGCCCCATGTCATTTCATTCATCCATCTATACATTATCTACACCTACTATTCCATCCATCCATCCTTCCATTAGCCAACCCGCTATATCCTAGCTACAGGGTCACGGGGGTCTGCTGGGCCAATCCCAGCCAACACAGGGCGCAAGGCAGAAAACAAACCCCGGGTAGGGCGCCAGCCCACTGCAGACATACTATTCCCAATTCACAAATTCAGTGGACACCAGGGGCCTCATGTATAAACGGTGCATACGCACAGAAATGTTGCGTAAGAACGTTTCCACGTTCAAATCGCGATGTATAAAACCTACACTTGGCGTAAAGCCACGCACTTTTCCACGGTACCTCATACCCTGTCATATGCAAGTTCTCAGTTTGGTTTTGCAGACTGGCGGCACCCAGCGTCAAAGCACTGCTACTGTTCCTGTGTGGTTACCCTTTCTTAGATCCACATCCATGACGGCGGCTCAAGTGCTCCTTGTAGAACTGTTTGTACTTGCAAGTTACCGTGAGGTAATTGTACTTATGATACAGTTATAATATTGCACATCCTGAGCCACTTTATGAAGCGCATATTTACGTATGATGACGATATCATTTTTAAGATGAAATGCAGCAAAATATGTTGATTATATTATACAGATAAAACTTTAACTTTAACTACATGGTGCCGCAGGGCTAGCGAGAAACTTGAGCTTCATTCACGGTTTGTTCCTGCCTCGCGCTGTTTTCATTCTGTGGCTGGCGCGACACTGGAAGGATAGATGGATAGAATAATTAAACATTACGAAGATATTTTGATGTTCCTTAAACGTTTTGAAGAATCTGCGTTCTAAGCTTACAGATGGCTTAATGTCTATTACAGAGCTGATTGTGTGGCGATAGGGTATTTGGAGAAAGAAAAGTAAGGACAGGAATTGGGGGTTAGTATGTTTGAAAAAGACAGTACTTCTGTAATAAAGCATTTCATTGAACGTCACGCATGGCGCAGCAAGCATCTTGCTGTAAGACATGAACAATCACTGCGCCACCATGTTCCCATGTTTAATAACATGCTTTAACTCATATCATCATGAAAATGATATCACGTATACTTCTCAGTATTTTCATTACTCAGAGAGCTGTAATATTATGAACATAATGGATTCTGTGTCCTGTCGGAGGAAGAGCACGTAGTGATTCAGGCACATAGAGCACATATAAGATCAAATACAAAACAAAGCATTTAACGAGCTACTTTAGTTACGATGGGATTTGAGAAACTAGTAATTTAAACGATTTTAAGATGAAGTTTATGATGTTCCACTTTAATGACAAAATAAACTACGTGATTAAAGTGGAAATTTCAAGATTAAAGTTGACATTTCATGCTTTTTTTCACACTGTGTGCCTTTTTTTTCACTGTATCCTAATAAGCTTTCATATGACACTCAGACGGTGGGCCACCACTCGCCTTTTCACGCCGACTTTGATATGTGACAACTTTTTTATTTCGGGCACTGTGCGACTTTGTGAACTTGAGCTTTCGAGTTTCTCCGACACACTATGTCACTCAATCAACTTCATTTTGTTGCTTATAGAACTGTTTAAACCAACAAATAGTACATTTTTCTTTGACTCCATTTGGTATTTGCTGAAATTCTTCTATTGTTCCTCGTACTTTTGCCATTGCCTTTTCACAGAACGCTGGGCTTAAGGGCTATTTATATTGATTTGCATATTCAAAGAGGCATAATTCTGGGAGGAGTTGGGGCGGGACAGCAAGCGTGTGCATGTGCGTTTATTTCCACGCTGAGCAGGATTTATGAAGCTGAAGAACGTGGAAGTTGGCGAACGCACAGATTCCTGCATCTGGATTTTTCTGTGCGTAAGCACATTTCGTCTTTTGTGCTTACATTATGTTATAGTGCGAATTCTACACACGGCGTTATGCATGAGGCCCCAGGATATTCCAGTAGCCACAGTACGCTAGCCCACTCATTCATATTTGGGTAATTCAGAATTGACAACCTACTTAATACAGTGTCTTTAATATATATCTATCTAAGCTCACCAGACCAAAAAATGAGTCACCCTGGCTAAAACTAATCTAAAGATGTGTAACTACTCCATGAGACCAGCTGTAATTCTGTCTGGCATGGTTGCCACCAGTTTGCAGATGTAGGCAATATCAATTTTCCTCCACACTTCCAGCATCAAATCCTGAAGTTTGGCCAGGTTAATTGAATGGCTCTGCTGGCGTTTCACTCCTCGTTTCCAGTATTCCTGCAGATTTTCTATGGGATTTAAATCTAGGGATTTTGCAGGCCAGTTGAGATGTGAGAATGCTTCAGAATGTTCTTCACAATATTGGTAGAATGGGGTAGCCATTCTGTGTTCACTCTGGAGATGAAGCACAAAAGGTAACACATGGTCCTCCAGAAAACTAATATAGCCTTTCTGGTTCAAGAGTGTCGTCACCTCAACCAAAGGATCCATTTCCTCATAACCGAAAATCCCACAGAACATTAGAGAGCCGCCTCCTGCTTGAACAGCACCCTGCACATGGTCATCATGGAAGGTTTCATGTGGTTTACAGTGTTCCCATTTCCTCTCATCATATGAGTAAAAGCAGAAATGTGACTCATCAGACCAGATGACAAATTTTTATGTGTCAACAGTCCAGTGTTTGAGACTCCGCAACCACTGTAAATGTGCAGCGTTGTGAATAGCCATTAACAACGGCCTTGTCCACGGTACTGTGCTCTAGATATCCACGACATGCAGTTCCTTTCTGAGTGTTTGTTTGAAAATGGATTGTTGTGGGCCTGCATTGACTGTCTGCTACAGTTCTTGTCTGGTGGCAAAGCGGTTTGCTGTTGTGATATGTAACTCCCTATCTGTGATCACCATCTTTCAACTGCACTTCTGCCAATGAATGGCAGTTAGCTGGCAACTTCCTGTACATTATACCCTTTTTCAGCACAACCACATCCCCTTTTTTGGCAATCATTTACATCTGTCATTTGACCCATTCTTCATGGAGATAACCAAACACATGTTGCACACCACTACTCCTCATCACACTACGAAACCCATAGCACACAATGCAGCTATTTGTAGGACAATATTCATGCTGGGGTGCCTTCTGTTGGTGTCTGAAATATGTGTCACCTCTTAAACAGACAGTGAATCTATCTATCTATCTATCTATCTATCTATCTATCTATCTATCTATCTATCTATCTATCTATCTATCTATCTATCTATCTATCTATCTACAGTGGTGTGAAAAACTATTTGCCCCCTTCCTGATTTCTTATTCTTTTGCATGTTTGTCACACAAAATGTTTCTGATCATCAAACACATTTAACCATTAGTCAAATATAACACAAGTAAACACAAAATGCAGTTTTTAAATGATGGTGTTTATTATTTAGGGAGAAAAAAAAATCCAAACCTACATGGCCCTGTGTGAAAAAGTAATTGCCCCCTTGTTAAAAAATAACCTAACTGTGGTGTATCACACCTGAGTTCAATTTCCGTAGCCACCCCCAGGCCTGATTACTGCCACACCTGTTTCAATCAAGAAATCACTTAAATAGGAGCTGCCTGACACAGAGAAGTAGACCAAAAGCACCTCAAAAGCTAGACATCATGCCAAGATCCAAAGAAATTCAGGAACAAATGAGAACAGAAGTAATTGAGATCTGTCAGTCTGGTAAAGGTTATAAAGCCATTTCTAAAGCTTTGGGACTCCAGCGAACCACAGTGAGAGCCATTATCCACAAATGGCAAAAACATGGAACAGTGGTGAACCTTCCCAGGAGTGGCTGGCCGACCAAAATTACCCCAAGAGCGCAGAGACGACTCATCCGAGAGGTCACAAAAGACCCCAGGACAACGTCTAAAGAACTGCAGGCCTCACTTGCCTCAATTAAGGTCAGTGTTCACAACTCCACCATAAGAAAGAGACTGGGCAAAAACGGCCTGCATGGCAGATTTCCAAGACGCAAACCACTGTTAAGCAAAAAGAACATTAGGGCTCGTCTCAATTTTGCTAAGAAACATCTCAATGATTGCCAAGACTTTTGGGAAAATACCTTGTGGACTGATGAGTCAAAAGTTGAACTTTTTGGAAGGCAAATGTCCCGTTACATCTGGCGTAAAAGGAACACAGCATTTCAGAAAAAGAACATCATACCAACAGTAAAATATGGTGGTGGTAGTGTGATGGTCTGGGGTTGTTTTGCTGCTTCAGGACCTGGAAGGCTTGCTGTGATAGATGGAACCATGAATTCTACTGTCTACCAAAAAATCCTGAAGGAGAATGTCCGGCCATCTGTTCGTCAACTCAAGCTGAAGCGATCTTGGGTGCTGCAACAGGACAATGACCCAAAACACACCAGCAAATCCACCTCTGAATGGCTGAAGAAAAACAAAATGAAGACTTTGGAGTGGCCTAGTCAAAGTCCTGACCTGAATCCAATTGAGATGCTATGGCATGACCTTAAAAAGGCGGTTCATGCTAGAAAACCCTCAAATAAAGCTGAATTACAACAATTTTGCAAAGATGAGTGGGCCAAAATTCCTCCAGAGCGCTGTGAAAGACTCATTGCAAGTTATCGCAAACGCTTGATTGCAGTTATTGCTGCTAAGGGTGGCCCAACCAGTTATTAGGTTCAGGGGGCAATTACTTTTTCACACAGGGCCATGTAGGTTTGGATTTTTTTTTCTCCCTAAATAATAAAAAAACACCATTTACAAACTGCATTTTGTGTTTACTTGTGTTATATTTGACTAATGGTTAAATGTGTTTGATGATCAGAAACATTTTGTGTGACAAACATGCAAAAGAATAAGAAATCAGGAAGGGGGCAAATAGTTTTTCACACCGCTGTATCTATCTATCTAGTTATGCTTTGTTTTTGAATCTATCCTCACACACCACTCTGTTTTGGTTCTTATTATAACGCACCCAAATGCAGTTTCATCAGCACTACCAACTCCCCACTGTGGCAGGAGATGCCATATGTGTCCTAGTAGACAGGAATGGATTGTTTGTATGACAGCAATGCTACAGGATTTTCCTCTCCTGTGATACTGAGTTTAAAAAGACTCCCACAATTTATTGGCAAACCCTTTCATGAATGTAATATTGAAAGATGTTTATTTATGTCCATTAATACAGTCGGTGTTAATGTCAGCTGTGGCTCATTAGTCGCTTTTACTCATCAGATAATGGCTATCTCCTGTGTTGTGTAGCATCTCTGGACAGTCATTAAGTGACAGATAAAGGCCTGTGACAGGTCACTGCTAGTTAATTTAAGCATGAATGACCTTGTATTTCCACTGCTGTCAGCCTACAGAGGTTTGAGACGAATTTCTCAAGATAGTACATGCAAACTTGATGCTGAATTATGTATCATTGATGTCTTACACAAGACGTTCTTGGCCCCTTCAACCCATAGTTAACTGGATGGAGTTGCTTGATTCAGCAAGCAAACATCTTTTTGGAGAAGAATATAGTGTTGGGGAGAGTTAAAGCAAGCCTGAAAAGATATTTCTGTACATAAAGTACTTTCCAGATCCACCAGGTTCTTAATCAAATAGTCAATCAAGCTTTATTTGATATGGAGGATTTAAATTATTAAAGAGCTTCTTATGCAAATTGGCCCATCCTCCATGCCCTTTCCTTAGATCCACCAGCTATCACGCCACAGTGGAGGCAAGGCAATCTTGTCTGATCCATATTGATCAATGGACCATATGACCCCAACATCCATTTTTGATATTTTTTGATTATATGTCTCTCCATTTAACCTTAAACAAACATGCCTGCTCTTCTTGAAGAAAAAAAAAGTAACAAGGGGGAACATGGTGGCACAGTGGTGGTGTTGCTGCTGTTTCACATTAAGGAGACCAGAGTTCATGTCCTGGGTTGTCCCTGTATGGAGTCTGCATATTCTCCCAATGTCTTCAGGTTTCCTCCTGGTGCTCCTTTTTCATCCCACTGTCCAAAGACATGAAAGTTAGGTGAATTGGTAACACTCAATTGGCCCCGATGTGTGTTTGTTCACCCTGTCAAGTGTTCATGGTTTGTTCCTGCTTTGCACCCTATGCTTGCTGGGATAGGCTCCAACCCCAACCCCATTATCATTGCCTGGATTAAGCAGAATAGAAAATGACATAATAATAAAAATTCTTTGCATTTATATAGTGCTTTTCTTACTACTCAAAGCGCTCAGCAATTGCAGGTTAAGGGCCTTGCTCAAGGGCCCAACAGAGCAGAGTCCCTATTGGCATTTACGGGATTTGAACCGGCAACCTTCCAATTGCCAGTGCAGATCCCTAGCCACAGAGCCACCACTCCGCCATGGCAATATTAGGCTAAGTGTATAGTGAGCTTACTGCGGGGTCAGTCGTTTTATACCATTGTGCAACATGATGTTTACAGGTTGTTCCATGTTATTATTTTGTCTTTTATATATTTTAAATGTGCTTGGATTGTAGGGAGGGATGTTGCTGCCTCACTAGCAGCTCCAGGTGATTGGGTTTGAATCCTAAACAACAGGTGAGACATTTACTCTGAGGGACAACATTTATCAGCAATGTCAAGCAGGAGAAAACAGTTTCCTGTTTGAGAGTTGACAGCAATTACCAACAATGTCTGGTCTACTTAATAAAAAAGTTTCACATACCTGACATTACTCCTTCATTGGCAGATTCAATTATCTGTGTGGGTTTTCTCCAGGTATACCATTTTCCTCCAAATTCCCAAAGATGTGTGTGTGTTATTTTGATTTACTGATAATTTTAAATTGGCTCTGTATGAGTGAGTATAGGTGTTTGTATGAGTGCCCTTTGATGAACTTTGTCCCATTCAGGGATGCACCGAGGATGGGTCCTGGAACCACACTACCCTCTACTGGAGCAGGTAGGTTTAGAAAAGGGATGGATGGATGTTTGGATGCTTCTAATTTCGTGAAACTGCTTTTGATAAAGTTCACTGTTAATAGCAATATGTAAAATTAAGAAGAACCCTCCTTCTTATATAAAGGGTGTCTGATGAGAAGTGAGCCTGCCTATGAAGGACTAACATCAGGTACATGAAATGTTTTTCTTATGTAGACCAGATTTTATTTGTATTTTCTATCAACTTTCAATGTGGTAACTGCTTCTCCTGTCTGCCAATGCTGAAAAAGTCTTGGAAAGTTGTCCCGCAGACTCCTCTTTCATTAGACAGTGCTCCGCCACACATAATGCACATGACAGAGGAAACATTGCCAGAATTTCCACATCTGCCAAACTTAGCACCTTTTGACTTTTTTCTCTTTCCTGAGATGAAGAAACACCTATGTGGTAGACATTTTGACACAGATGATGCTGTCATTGATGAAATGGTGCAGTGGTATGACTCGCAAGAAGTAAATTTTTTTTCCGAGGACATCCGGAGGTTGAAACACTGGTGGGAGAGGCGGGTTCACCTAAAACAGCACTGTGTTGCTCCACTTCCTTCTCAGGTAGGTTCATTTCCCATCAGGCACTTCTCACATAGTGTTAAACAACAGATGTGCAGAATATAAGAAGACACTGATTCTTCACTGTAACTTGTGATAGCTTTATTTCTTTTCCAGGCTTACATCTCTCCACCAAGGTAAGGTCATGGCTTATATTATTGTTGGCCTGTATTTTGTTGACATAGGGATTTTTTCTTTTGCTGTAGAATAAATACCTTTACAAAGGTAAGTCATAAAGTATTCACAATACACTTAGAAAAATAAATAATGAAAGAGTACAGAGTTTATCTGAGCATCATTTTTTGACATTGTGTCCTAAGGTACATGCCTGCTTTCCTGATCCATGTCACAGGCACGTTCAACATTACCAGTAGAAGTGGATATGGATGGGAGACCTCATTTTCCCTCATCTGTGACACTTGTGTGGCAGTGTTTCTTGAACATTTCCATCCATTCATCAACATGTTTTGCTCCTGATACACATTTAGCCCACAAAAAAACAAACAACAGCACTTTGCTCTTCTTTGGTGCATACAGAAAGGGGGGCAGCCACAATTTTAACAATTTTAGAACATGCCAACAATTAATCAGACCAGTCTGGTCCTCTATCAAAGCAACTTAGACAAAGATCAGCAATCAATAATATATATTTTGCTGAAATATCTGTTTATCCATTTTCTGAGGCTGTTCAATAATACAGCAACTGAAGTCGGTGTATCACTTCACATCTACTCAACCACACTCATTTATTCACAATACTCCAATTAGGAGTCTGCATTCAACTGTCATCATTCTGAGACACAATAAATCTGTAATAGTGGGCTCCATGAGGGGACAACACTGAAACTAAAAGAAAATAAACCTTGTGGCACTGCATATCGCTTTGGCCAAAGAACAAAGTGAGCCAACAAGCAACAGTTGTATGGGAATACCATAGATTAGTCAAAAATTATTAATACAACAGACAACTTACTACTTGACTTATATTTCTGACAAACATAAACACCATTAAGGTTGTGGTACCCGGCGGGGTTTCATGCCCGGCCAGGATGCCCAGGAGGACCGGAGGAGGGCTTGTGCCTCCTCCAGAACACGAGGGGGTATCCTCCCTGGTTGCTTTGGGGGCCACGG
The DNA here is from genome assembly GCF_900747795.2 of Erpetoichthys calabaricus. Classification (NCBI taxonomy): domain Eukaryota; kingdom Metazoa; phylum Chordata; class Cladistia; order Polypteriformes; family Polypteridae; genus Erpetoichthys; species Erpetoichthys calabaricus. The sequence continues at coordinate 129,697,175 of NC_041404.2, read as the reverse complement.
GTACAGAGCTTGGAAGCTCAATCCTGTAGGGGCACGTGGTCACTGCCAAGGGGCGCCCCGATGCCTTGGGAGCCCTGGACCTCAGTACTTCCGCCACACCCGGAAGTGCTGGGGGGAAGAGTATTGGGGACACCCGGAGGACTTCCGGATACACCGACAGAGCTTCCGCCACACAAGGGGTGTGGCTACGGAAGCCCTTAGGATACACCTGGAGTCCTTCCAGGGTGTATAAAAGGGGCTGCCTCCCTCCAGTCAGGGGCAAGAATCGGGTGGAAGAAGAGTGGAGGCGGACCAGAGACTGTAAAGGCATTGTGAGTGTGGCCATGGACTTAAGGGGTGATTGGTGCTGAGGCACTGGGATTGTGCACTTCTACTGTAAATATCATGTACAATAAACGTGTGTGTGGTGAAACCAACATGTCTACCTGTCTGTGTCTGGGCTGTTCCCCACAAGGTGTTTTTGAAAGATTTCTAGAGTTAGCAGGAATCCATTTGACTAAATGATGTAATAACTGTGCTTTGTTTTTTTACTTAAGGTTCCTCAGACCCGTATCTGAAATTATATTGTGAACAATAAAAATGGTCTGTCCAGAACTGGAGATAAAGAGCAAGTCAAGTTCAAGTTGGGGAGCATGCACTGGTACAGTGCGTTGCCACACCCACTACACGACGAAACAACTAGGGATCCCGGTTGGCAACCCCCCAGGCAGACACGCGGTCCAGTCCCACCTTCTGGAAATGACCCTCTATCTGCTGCAGCCAGGTGTTATGTGAGTGACCCCTTGGCCTGGTCCAGCCACCTGGTCCCAACAATGAGGATCTTACAAGCTGGATCACCCTCAGGGAAACGTGCCACACGGCCGTAGCACCGCAATTGACATGCCCTCACAATGCAGGTAATGTGCCTCATTCGGGACTCCATGAGCAACCGCTCATTCGACACAAAGTCAAACCAACGGTACATAAGGATTTTCCGGAGAGACACAGTGCCAAAGGAGTTCAGTCTTCATCTCAGGTCACTGGATAGCGTCCATGTCTTGCGACCATATAGCAAGACAGGAAGCACCAGGACTCTAAAGTCTTGGACCTTCGACCTTTTGCATAGATATCGGGAGCGCCACACACCCCTTTCCAGCGACCGCATGACCCCCCATGCTCTCCCAATTCGTCTACTGACTTCATAGGAAGAGTCACCAGAGACATGAAAGTCACTGCCAAGGTAAGTAAACCTCTTGACAAGGTTGACACTCTCACTGCAAACAGGAGAGAAACAGGCCCTCGGGAGCCCCATCCCCGGAAGAGTCGAAACTGTTGGAGAGCCAATGGGGTCAGGTCTGTTGGGGATCGGAACTGGTGTAGTGCTGAGGCGTCACCCGCTGCACGGCAGCACTCGGGTCCCAATTTGAGGCGGCCCATACAGGTAGGCACATGGAGATAAAGAAAACAATACTCACAAACACCTGGGTCAAACCCAAAGGAGACAAAATACTTCAGAACCAAAACCAGACAAAGAGTGTAGCATGTTTAAGTGTTGTTGTTTCCCTTTATTGCTTGTCTCCACATTTGACTGTGTTTACTTAGTTTTTTATACAAATACAAGTATGAACACAGAATAAAAATGAGACATTAGATGTAATTTTTCTTAATAGATATACAAGTATGCACACAAAATGAAAACGAGATGTTAGGTAAAGATGAGGGTGCAATTCCAAATGATTTTGACACGTCATTTTTCTTCAACTTTTTCTAAGATTGTTAATTTTTCTTTCAGTATAAACTGATGCCATTTCTCACTTTTATGTTCATCTCAAAGAAAACTTTGACAAGCGCTGTGAAACTTGAACAGTACACTATCCACACACAGCACATAAAGCATAGGTGTGGCATCAAGTATTTTTTGCATTGCATTAATATCTTCAGTGGCCATTTTTGGTGTAAAAAACATTCATTATACTGAAATTTACATTTTATTAAAACAAAAAAAACATGATGTCATATGAATGTTTGTCCAGGCTCACAAAAAGTATTTGTTATTCTTCGACATTACTTTGACCTGTATTTTGATCAACTTCTTGTAGCCATTTGTGGTTTTCAAGGTCAAGAATTCCAAGTATGACTTTAGTTTTGCTGAAAGTGAAATACTTAGAGTTATGAAATTTTATTTTGTACCATTTCTACCCCATTCCTTTTAGTGTACGGTTGCCACACTTTGGTGGTTTTATCGTAAGGACACTGTCCCAGGAGGCACGGAATCTGAGGCTGTGCAATTTGATAGTGCAATGCAATGGATTTAAAGACAATTAACCTCATTTCACTCATCCGAGATTACGGATAATGCAAAATTTTGTCTGTGAATTTCTCACTGAAATCTTCCAATTTTGCTTTGCTTTTTGAAAATGATTTTTGCTTACCACCCTGATTTTGACAATTGTTTCTTTTGGGACTTAACCATTGTGACCCAAGCTTTGGTTTTTAACCATATCTCAATTTCTTGTAGTTATCTTTGTTACTAAGTTTTTTCCACTAGCAGGTGAAAATTATTATTTCATTATGTTTACAATGAAAAATATTATATAAAGCAAAACTTGAGTCATAATAATAATAATAATACAAATAATAATAACAATACATTTTATTTCCAGGCGCCTTTCTAAACACCCATGGACACCATACAAACAATAAAATCATAAAACCAATAATATACAAACATGCATGTAAACATAAACATACACATATATCTATGAAATGTAAAATAAACAAAGCAAAATAAAAATGAAGCCTAAGGTCATAGAGTGTAAAACAATCTAAATAAGTGAGTCTTAAAATGAGAGGGAATCTATGCCCCGAATGTTTTGTGGAAGAGAGTTCCAAAAATGAGGAGCAGTACGACTAAATGCCTTGGAACCCATGGTGATCAGGTGTGCAGGGGTGGATGATGAGGGGACCATATGTGGAAGACCTAAGAGTGCGGTTAAGGGTATAGATATGTATAAGGTCAGAGAGGTATAATGGAGCAAGGTTATTGAGTGTTTTGAAGGTAAGTTAAAGAATTGTAAAATCAATGTGGAATTTTACAGGAGGCCAATAACACTGTTTAAGAGATGGAATAATATTTTGTATGGAGAGGGTCTGAGTTATAATATATGCAGCTGAGTTCTGAGCAAGCTGGCATTTATGGAGAGGCTTATGCAGGAGACCAAAGAGAAGAGAAAGAGAACATAAATAATTAAAGTGGGAAGTGACCAACACGTGAGAAAAGATAGCGGTGCTATTTAGTGTAAGGGAGTGTCACAGACATGCAATGCTACGGAGATGACAACAAGATACCCATATGACATTATTGATGTGGGGTTCAAAAGACAGGGTACTATCAAGGATACCCCCAAACTCTTAACCTGAAGACAGGGAGAGACTGAGGTACCATCAATGTTAAGTGAAAAACTACTAGATTTTGATAAATTAGACTTGGAGCCAATGAGGAGAACCTCTGTCTTATGGCTATTGAGCTGGAGGAAACTGGAGGAAAACCAAGATTTTATTTCAAGCAGACAGTCATTGAGGCAAAAAGGAGGAAGGACAGAGTTGGTCTTTGTAGACATATAGATCTGAGTATTGTTTGCATAGCAATGGAAATTGATTCTAAATTTCTTTAAAACTGCACCTAAAGGGAGTAGATATATTATAAACAGTAAGGGACCTAATGGTGCAAAAAAAGTCTGTTTGATTGTGCTTGTTCTAGCTTAAATGAATAATCAGCAAAACAGTTATATAATTGTGCACAAAAGAAATAAGTGACCATCTCCATTTCCTGTATTCCTGCTGCCTTGTTTTTGTTGGAAGGGCGCTGGTAAAAGCTGAAATGCAAACAGCCCCATTGATGATGTATTAGTCCCAAATGAGCTGCTCAGGCAGAATTTGCTTTTAATATAGTACAATAAATAAATAAATACACACATACTGTACATATTCCACAAAACACCTAGGAATTCAGGGACTTTAAATGTACTTTCTATTAAAGATGTTTCCATTCATATGAGAAAACCAAAAGAAATAAAGAACCTGAAAGCTGACTGAAAACGGTAAATTAAATGATCTGCTTCAAATGAGCATTTGAATACACTTGGCAGGTAAGAGCTGTGCAAGTCATGAGGCAGACTTGAAAACAACGGGCTATTCTTGGCCCACTGTGTGAATGGTTTAAAGCGGCAGTGCTCCTTGTATACCACTGTGTATGTTACCATTCATCCAACTTTCCGAATATTTTTCTAACACACTTAATCCATTTCAAGGTCATGGGGAACTCAGAATGTCATGGCAGGATTAGGTACACTGTAAGGATCAACCATTGATGGGCAACCAGTCCACTATGGGACACGGTCATTCACGCACCAACACTCATTCCTATAAGGCCATTTTATAGTCTGCAATTAACCTAACATGTGTTTTTGTGGGATGTGGGTGAAAAAAAAATCCACCCAGACATGGGAGGACTACCAAACACCACATAGACAGGGAACAGGTTGGGATTTAATACAAGCACCCACCATGCCATCCATATATTCCTTGTGTTATTGTATGTTGTATTGCAATGTATATTGCATATTTGGCAGATTCCTTTATCTAAGATCAGGAAAGATTGGTCATTCTTTCTATATATTTTTTCCATTTGGCAGAGGTGCTCCACAACACTGTATATGGCTCTGTTAACTAAGCTGCACTTACTGCATGAGGTATTTGGGAATGCTGTTTGCATGAAAGGCGCTTTATAAATATTCATTATTTGCAGGCAGTGTGACCTAGTGTTAGCTTGGAAACTACAGTGCTGTTGACTTGTTTTTTTTGTAATTATTGGTTGAGCAATCCAGAGCAAAAATATGAAAATAATTGTAATATGTAAATTGTTATCAATCTCTACACATAAATTTCTAAGGGTCATCTGTCTTTCATGCAAAAACTCATAAATCACTGGGCCTTCAACCTTGATCTTGATCCTAATCGAGAGCTTATGACATGATATGTGTAACACGACCCAAGAATTGGAGGTGTGGGCTATCACGCAAACCTAACTGGGCTTAAGGTCCTACTCATTGCAGACGATGCCACTACCATGCACTCTAGAAGACAGAAAAAGAACTGTGGGGACCTCTGTTCACAGTGAAGCACATTGCACAGGACAACTGATTGTTTTCATTACAAATGCAAGTCATTTACTCCCAACACAGTCCAAATTCATACATGACCAAAGAATTGGAGGTACTGGCTTCCTCCGCCATGTTATTTGGCTTCAGGTCCTTTACAAAGTGAGCAGTGATGCAGTCATGCAACATGGCTGCCAATAAAAGAACAGATGCACAAGTGTGTGGCATGTCTTTCATGAAAAGAGCTGGCATTGAAGGACATCGTAGCAACTTTGACCTGAGGAACTGTTTCAGGAGAAGCATTTTTTCGAGAAATGGAGATCCAAGTGTTACTAGTAATGTAATAATATTAAACAGCATCATGATTGCACAGTTGTTTGAACTGCTACTGCACAGATCCAGTATTCTAGGTTTGAACTTCACCACTGTTACTGTCTGTGTGTAATCTGCATTTTCTCCCTGTGTCTAATGGGTTTCCATTCCAAAGATGTGTGTTTAGTTAATTGATAGCTTTAAACTGTATGTCTTGCAGCAGACTGGCGCTCCATCCAAGCCTTGTTCTTGCCTGTGCTCTGGCCCCCCATGACTCGAATTATATTAAGCAGGTTTCAAAAAAATGTTACGTTATGTTATTTTGGTACTGCTTAGCATCAATCCATTCGAACTGGACAGGTTCCCCTTTCTTTTGTAATGCTATCTGAAGCAGTGAACAGTGCACAGATGAGCAGATTTTGGTGGGTTGAGGGGAGTAGTGGGGGGGCCTCCACTCACGAAGGGTTCACTGCCTCTGTGTGTGCACATGTGTGTGTGGTATCATCCCTGTGGAGGCAAGCCGTCACGCCTTTGCCATGAACCTTGCTGGTGCCTGGCGCAGAGGGGTAGTAAACACTTCTGATTTGTGGCTATCGAGGGGATCTGGCCACTGACAGTGCTTTGCATGTGTTCATCCTTTCAGGGTGGCTTCTTTGCTTCACACTGAGCTTAACTGAGGTCTTAATCGAGCTCTCCTAATGAAAAAAAAAGAAATAAGGGAAACGTTGTGCATTAATTTCCAACTCGGTTGACGACTGGCCATGCCAGGTCTAGACTGCTGTTAATGAGATCTACAGTGAGCAAGGGCGGCCTGCCCGCTCCACTGAGACAATAATCACATTGATATCCAGCTAATGACAAAAACAGAGCTGTACCTGTGGTCTCCTAGCAGTGTTGTGGAAGACAGTAAGGCCCCCTTAATATCCATTTGAGGATTGGGCCATGGGGGCTGGTTGTGGAAGGATGAAAAAAAAATGATGGGTTGTAAATGATCCTGTGAGCTGACCTGTCAATATAGCAGCATAATAAATTGTATTTACTTTACATCTTTATACATTTACAAGCTTAATGAATGACAGTAAGAAAAAAACAACTCCCAGGAGCTTGGGGCTGTAACCTGTTTCCTGGAGCCTACTGTTCTAATGAAATAATAGAATGTGTGATAATCGAAGCCTGCAAGAACCGTAAAAAAAGAAGATCAGATGAACTACTTGGAATCTGATGAACATCATTTGAAAAAAAAAACAATACTGGCTGGGATTTCCCATTATTCTGTGATAGCACTAAAGGAGTACAGCTTAGTGACTATGGAACTGGACTGCAAAGCACACGGCTGTAGCTCCTGTCCCCATCAAAGACTTACTGGTGACTTATTTCACAACAGTATTCCAGTTGTTGAAATAGGAAGCATACTGTATGTTACTTTTATTGGATTCAAATTAATGAACTCAAATTAAAAGTGCTGTGTACAGTGACAAGAAGAAGTATGTGAACCCTTTGGAATTACCTAGATTTCTGAATTAATTGGTCATAAAGTATGATCTTCATGTAAGTCACATCTAATTTTTTTATGTCTTTTTTCAGCACACCCATCCAACATTTAGAGTGTCCCACTGAAACACTAAGTGAACCCTTGGATTTAATAACTAGTTGAACCTCATTTGACAACAATAACTCTAATAAGCACTTCTGGTAGCTATGGACAAGATCCACACAATGTTCAGGTGGAATTTTAGACCATTCCTCATTACAGAACTGCTTCAACTCAGCCATATTATTAGGATGTCTGGTTGTGAACAGCTGTCTTGAGACCATTCCACAGCATCTCTATTGGGTCATGGTGTGGGCTCTGGCTGGGTTACACCAAAAGATGAATCTTCTTTTCTTGAAGCTTTCTGTAGAAGATTTACACTGGTGTGTGGGCTCTGCTGTGTTATCCAACATCTTGTTAGCTTCAGTTGGTGGACAACCACCCTGACATTATCCTTTAGGGTATCTTGATTTTAATATAGTACAATAAATAAATAATTGATTTTATTAATTAATTTTTCCCTCAATGTTGAGAAGCTGTCCAGACCCTGAGTCAGCAAAGCCGTCCCAAATCATGATGCTCCCTCCACCGTATTTCATCGTTGGGATGATGTTTTGGTGTTGGTATGCCGTGTCTTTTTTACATAATATGTACTAATGCATATCCTTCATGAGCAATTCAATCTTAGTTTAATATGTCCATAAAACATTTCCCAATAAGGCTGCAGAGTGTCAAGGTAGTCTTTGACAAAATTCAGGTGTGTAACTGTTTTTTGTAGGGCATGGGCTTTCTTCTTGGTGTCCTGCCATGGACACCATGAGTGTTCATTATTTTGTGTATGGCAGACTCATGAACAAAGATGCTAACTTCCTTAATTCCTTCAAGTTTTTAGCTGTTTCTCTGATGTTCTTTTTTTTACCTCATTAAGCATTGTACATTTTGCCTTTTAAGTCATCTTGAATTGGGAGAACAGCCACAGTACTAAATTGTCTCTTTTTATACAGCGTTTGTCTAAGAAACGTCTAAATGTTTTAAGAATTGTTTTGTAACCCATTCTAGTTTTGCGAGGCTTACTTTACTTTAGCAGGTGCTTCTTGCATAGCAAACTCAGAATGTTTGAGTCTTTTTTATTGGTCAATGTAGCTCTAAGCCACACCTCCAGTTTCGCTTCATTGATTGGATTCCAGGTTTGTTAACTCCTGACTCCAGTTAGTTTTTGTTGAAGTCATCACTTTAGGAATTCATATACTTTTTCCAACTTGCACTGTGAATATTTGAATGATGTATTCAATATGTACAAAACAATACAATAATTTGTACATTATTAGTTAAAACAGATTGTTGTAATTGAAGATATGACCATATTTTAAGACCAAAATACATAAATATGGTAATTTCCAAAGAGTTTACATACTTTTCTTGCCACTGTGGAGTGAATTTTCCTTATATGATGACAGCAGTGACTTTACTTAATTATACTGATGCTAGGCTGTGAGTAAGTAATGTGCTACTTCTGGACTTCACAGCTCTTGGCTTTATTTGCTGAGATTACATACTATAATACAGTATAAAGGTGTCTCAAAGGCCTGTGGCTAGGTCAAAGGAAAATGGTGTGTCCAGCACCAAGTGGCCACAGCTCAACCCATTTTAAGATTAATGCACAGAGGTCTCACTAAATAACACTAGTATGAACCAAAATGTATTACATTTAGCAGAGCTATTTCATAAAATTGAAGGTTGTAAGTGTTGGAGTCTCCTCCATTCAGCATCAGGTGGAAGGCAGGAACCAGTTCTGGAGAGTGCTATGTAAAATTTAATTCATATTGCTAGACTTATTTATTATCTAGTAACATTGCACTGTGAACCCAAGTTTTCTTATATTCCTTCTGTTTTGTGCAGTTACTGTAGCTGGGACTGCCCTCCGCCTGAATATTTGGAAAAGTGGAAAAGTTGGTCCCAGCAGAGGCTTATTGATTTACCTGGAGTGCTTTTTGTTTGTCAATATTGTTCTTTGGATTTTTCTAATATTTTGATTATTTTCTTGTGGTTTCTGGATTTTTGATTATAGGATTTAATTTTGGACTTCATTGCGTTGTATTGTCTATTTCCCTGTTTACATTTGCATTTATTAGTTTAGCAGATGCTTTTATTGAAAGGAGGTCAACATAACTGAGAATCATTAGTCTAAGGACTGTTTTGAGTAAGTGTAGCAGGACAGGTTACAAAAGTCGATCACCACGTACACTACAAGCAAGAACAACAAAAAAAAAAATTACAATATGACAGAGCAAAAAACATTAATTAACAATTTAACAGATATTTGCAGAACAGTAGGGTTTTCAGTCGCTTGTCAAACACATTGAGGGAGTCAGCAGTTTGGATGGAGGTGGACAGCCTGTTCCACCCTCAAGGAGCAACATATGAATAGAGTCTGGATTGAGATTTAATACTATTCAGAGGTGGAATGAGACCTGAGTGGGCGAGCAGAAGCATAGCACTTCGCCATTGTCTCCATATACACAGGTGCTAAGCCATTGACTACCTATTCACTACTCTTTAGGCAACATCAAGCACGTGTTTTCCTTGTTTTTGTTTCTTTTTTATATAAATGCATTCTTTATTTATTATAATTATAATTTGCCTGGTCCTTAAGTTTTTATAGTTTTTGAAAAATTTTAACCTTTAAAGCACAATTTTAGGCCAGAGGTTTGGTGTCTTCCTCTTCATTAAAGGGCATTTTTTAACACTTAAGAAATATTTTGAACTTACTAAGCTAGTTCCCCATCTTGAGTTGTTGGAGGCCAAATCCTGCCCTTGGAGTCTGGGTTCAGGCTTTCTGGGGTGAGGCCTACCTTTAGAAAGCCAAGTGACTGGCCTGCTTCTTCTGTCTTTTGAAGGCCTTTTAACCCTTTTTACCATCTTATGCACATCAAATCACAGTAATAATCTTTAACACATGTACAGTACCTTGCAGAGCAGGATGAGTGTTGCTGCTAAATGAATTCAGTTGTCTGCACCTGATCATTGTCTACATAAAGTTTACACAACTTATCCCCATGTCTGCATTTTTCTCACACATTCCAAACTAACCTGTACAGTATATGAGTGGATCATGTGATGGACTAGTCCGGGGCTGTTTCCTGCCTTACACCCAGTCTTACCATTGACCCTGATTAAATTAAGAAGGTTTGGGAATGTTATCATTTGCTTTGCTTTTTTTCTGTTTGTGTGTGATCATTGATTATTTCAAATGGAATTAATTACTGAATGTGAAAAATATGAGTATTCATATAGATTATAATAAGAAAGCTTTAAATCAGTTGCATCAGTGATATCAAAAAATATCTTACTATACCACAAGATTAGTGAAAAAAGAAAATAAAAGTTTGTTATTGTTTCTCTTATTTTCCTAGCACCAATTGGTAAACGTTTTGCAACTGAAGCATAGTGATTACCTAGGAGTAGTGGGGAACGAAACAGGCATGTTTCCATTTACAAACAGTTTAGAAAAATTGACACTAAAACTCACTAAAAAGATTTGTTTGATGGGTTTTAAAGGTTCCATGGAGTAAAAAATAATAAATATTGCTCCATAAAGACTCATTCACATTTCCATTTTTACCTGTTTTTTTTCCTGCCCATGCATAATGCAGATGAACGCCTGAACATCTGTGAAATTAATTCAGTTTTATGCATCGTTTTTCACATTACCACAGAGTTGGAGTGTGTTTTTAAAAATACAGCATGCTGCATATTTTCCACAAAAACAAACACTAAAATACACCATTATGCACATTACTGGGTTTTTTACTCAGGAAGATTCACTATTACATGGAAAGCCCCTTACTTCCCCACCCTCTCCTGTTACCTAGCAACTGTCCTTTTCTGATTCTTGATTCCTACAGATAAAGATTCACTTGTTCCATGCGCCAAGGAGCTTCGAGTTTCATTTCTGTCTCTGATGCATCTTTAGGATTGTGATCACCAAGCTTGTTATCAGAAATGGCAAAGTGGGCATCCTCTTAACAGTACAAACACAATATATTATGACTCAACAAAATGTCTACATATGACAAGAAATGAGTCTGGTATTTATATTCACTGATTTTTATTTAAATACTAAATGACAAGCAGATGCATGTGGAAATAATGAATGAAAATGTTTCCAGACAGGAAATAAACACACTTTGCCTTATGTCAATGGTACAAATTTCATTAGGAATGAAGCACCTTTTATTTCACTTTTTTTTCACTATTTTTGTTTTGCATGCATGGTTTTGCTTATCACTAACTAGATGTATTCAAAAGACACATCATTAAAGGAGAGGTCAAGAAAAGTTCACATTAGCAGTACATACCTGACCATTTCTGTTGGTCAGTCTGTGGCTTAGACATCTTCCATCCATCCATTTTCCAACCCACTGAATCCAAACACAGGGTCACGGGGGTCTGCTGGAGCCAATCCCAGCCAACACAGGGCACAAGGCAGGGAACCAATCCTGGGCAGGGTGCCAACCCACCGCAGGACACACACAAACACACCCACACACCAAGCACACACTAGGGCCAATTTAGAATCACCAATCCACCTAACCTGCATGTCTTTGGACTGTGGGAGGAAACCGGAGCGCCCGGAGCAAACCCACGCAGACATGGGGAGAACATGGAAACTCCACGCAGGGAGAACCCGGGAAGCGAACCCAGGTCCTCAGATCTCCCAACTGCAAGGCAGCAGCACTACCCACTGCGCCACCGTGCCGCCCTTAGACATCTTTATAAATGTAAATTTTTATTTTTTGTTATATATGGATGTACGGTCAATCAAAATGAGTGCAGACAAAGATTCAGGCCCATCATCTCAAAAGTCCAAAGTTAAGATAACGAAAGAAAAATAAATTAAACACTTGCAAAAACAGAAGAGCATTGTTTTCAAACTGTGGAAGGGTGAAGGAGTTTAACCAGACACAGTGGGGTCAGTCCGATGCCCAAAGAAGTTACTGCAGCACATGCACAAGCAGCTGCTAACCAAAATCAGCTCTGCCATTCACCAAATTTTTGTCAGACAACCAAAGATGCTGAAGCAGCATGGACACAACTAGACACTTCCTAAAGTAATTTTTCATTGAGATCATTTAGACTGGGATCATTAGGAACCTTGACCTTCACCTGTCACTGTGGTGTACAGAGAAGCACTCTACTGACCAGAGCAGTTTACTTTCTCATTCTGAGGGCCTTTTTCCTGTCTTGGGATATCTTCTATCGCCTTTGTCCTTGTCTAACTATTGCTAGCCAAATGACCTTCCACAGCTGACATCTAACAAAGTTTGCTGCTGAAATAAACTTGTGTTTCTTGTGGTATTAAAACAGAGAAAGAAAAAGAGATTAGAAAATGGATCAGTGGAAGAATACAAATTCACGTAAGGAATTCCCATGCATGAGGCATATGTTCCCGTAACTAATTAGCAGGCAACCTACTTGAATTTACTATTGGCATTAATACTAATAGCAACACCAGTAGGACCAGTCTCAACCCATACCTACTCCTACAGGCTTAGTTAAGGGTCAGCAACTGGCTTGAAAGGATGTTTCTAAATTTTAGAAGGAAACCATGGCTCTATGAGGAAACCTACATGAACACAGGGAGAATATGCAGACTGAAAGCAGATGTCATGCCATTTGGAGATCAAAGCAGGTTTAAGCATATTAAGGTGGCAGTGGTGCCTGCCATGCTCTTATTTTGTAATGCCTCTACATATCCATCTATCCATCCATCCATCCATTTCTGAATCTACCTTTTCCTTTCCAAGAACTGGAACCTATCCTGGAAGGAACAGATACAAGAAGGTGCACCAGTTCATCGTAGGGCATACTCAATTACTTACCCACACAGGACCAGTTAACACAATAAGGGTATTCATACACACATGAACACAGGGAGAGCATGCAATTGGATCTTGATATCTGGAGCTATAATTCTGACCACTTGGGCATCATAACATCTTCCTGCTAAAATTATTAAAGCTTATACAGTATATCAGATTATGCAAGAATTTTGAAACCTCATAAGCCTCAGATAAATTAAACAAACACAAGTGATCTAGCATTCAGACTTTGAAATGATTGACCTATCAGTCTCAGCTTTTAAAATAAACCTGACTTCAAACATTTAACTAAACTGAGAACTTAGCCTCTTCACCAGCTGTGTGGTGTTTGCCTACTATCCCTATTTGGTATCTGGGAGTGCTCTGATTTTTTCATGACTATTTAAATTGTGACTTTTCAACAATGATGAATTGACTTTCTTCCTGGGATCTTCTAATAGAGAAAGCTGATTTAGAAAATAGAGGAAAGGATGAAAGGGATGAAGATATGATCATTTAGAACAGCATAAACCTGCTGGAGTCACTGGGGAAAGCAGCTCATGTGGCATTTTTGTTTAGTATTTGTGCTACTATCAGTATTATTTTCCACCACCTCGAATAATAGCAATTACATTCCTGTTATTTTTATTTTTGGCAGTATGATGGCTCAGTGGTTAGAACCGCTGCACAACAGCTCCAGAACAACAGGACAATGAGAGAAGGATCAGCCTGGTTACTACCAGTGAAGAATCTACACGTTCTGTGAGTGACTGTGTGTGTTTTTCTCTGGTTTCCTTCCTTATATTCCATTATGACAATTATGTCACAGCCTAATCTATAATAAATCTGACTCAAGTACTGAACAGTAAAATAAAATTTTCAAAGTAATTAATGTTGCTGACACCATTCGAGTTCCAGATTCAAATCTTACCCTGGTCACTGTCTGTGTAGAGGTTGCATGCTTTTTTCAATGTCTGTGTGGGTTTTTCTTCTGCATCTCACAGCAGTTCAGATGGTAGGTCTCTATGAGAATAAGGTATATACTACATGAAATACAACTCTCTGTCTCTAATTAGCTTAATTTGCAATGTACTGTAAAACTATAGATATTTACAGTATATTAAAAGCTCCACAACCCATAAAAATGAGTTTGAGACATTTATGCATTTTTTTCCTACATAACATAACATGCTCAAACCTGCTTACTCCAGTTCAGGGCCACAGTGAGCTGGACCTCTCCTGGCCTGACAAGTTGCAAAGCAGGACACAGTACTGGGCAGGGCAATAGTCCATCGAATGGCCCACTCACTAACATGCCTATCGTCATATTCACACATCAGTTTACCAACCATCAATTCTTTAGTGACATGGGAGGAAATCCAGAATACCCAGAAGAAAACACACATGGACATGGAGCAAATATACAAATTCTATATAAACAATTGCCAGATGCAGAATATGAATGCTCTAGCCTGGATCTATGAAGCAGATTTTTTTAACAAATGATTTAAAATATTGGTCATTTCTGAAAAATGTTCATTATAACATCGGCATACAATTTTGAAAAACAATTCAAGGCAATTTTTTTCCAGAATTTGTAAGTCACAGAGAAATCATGGTGCACCTGTGCTACAGAACTAGTTTGTAACAACACGTTGATGAGACATGTTAGATATATTGGATCTTATGCATATGTTGAGTTGAAGAAGGTTTCATAATGAATTGATAATAATAATAATAATAATAATGGAGAGGGTATACAAATATGCGATTGTAAACCTTAGCGAATACATCAATCTTGGAACTATATCTGTAGAACCTGGATGGTGGTGACTATCTGGACTGAAGAGTCAGACAGACATTCTCCTCATGGCAGCTCAGAATCAGGCACTTAACATATGCTATCATCACAAGAATATTTTCTGCCAAAATGATATGCTCATTGACATAAACAGATAGCTGGTTATCTGCACCGGTCAATGCTCCATGAGCTGGCCTCACAGTGCCTGATCATTAGTCTGATCACCAGCCTGAAAAAGTCATCAAGACAGAGAACACCACTATTATGTTCAATATGGCTGTGAGCACCAATTGTACTGTATAGTTGTACAGCATCCTCCATGACAGAAGCAAGAGGCGATGTCTGCTCATTGATGTAGACATTCAGGATGACACAAATGTCTCAGTCAAAGAACTAGAAAACAACTCTGTAAATTCAAGAGCTTAAGAATGAGATTTTGCACATGTGGATCACAAATACTCAATTCTGGTTGCTATCGGAGCACTTGGAATCACTTGAGGAGGTTTCTAAAAACACATTGAAGAACTGCCAAGTAAAGTGAGTGCTACCCAGGTGGAGAAGATGGCCCACCTTGGAAATGCCCTACAAACTTTGTAAAGTCCTGACTGCAAGACAATAAGACCTAATGAGGCCAGTGGGTTCCCAGTGAAAATTAACCAGCACAGACTAACAAAAAAAAATAATGAAAGTAATAATTATAGTTATTATCCAATGCTGTTATAATATTTTGAATTCTTATTGCACCTCTTTATTGCACAAACAGTATTAAAATAAAAATTGATGCTGTATCCATCTAACATATTTTATTCATTTATTCCAACCAGTATGCAGTCAAAAATAGAACATATGCAAAAGCTCATAATCATTTTTTGCAAAGTCCTTGTGGACTACAGGATTAGGAATTTCCAGATATGCGCACGGCACAGTTAAGTCAGAAGTACTAAATGCCACTGAACATCTTACAGTCAACAGCATTAATTACTGATTCTTTGATGTGATATAAAGGAGCCCAGTTCAGATTGATTACTCTTTGAGCTGAGTTGTCTACCAATTACTCAGACAATTAGTCAACTAATTAAATACTTACCCTGCGCTTCAAAAAGAGAAAAATGCTGCGAGAAGCTGTCCCTTGACATATGAGCTGTCAAGGATTTTGAGAGTCTTTTACTGTAGAAAAAATTAAAACAATAACTAAATAAAATGAAAAAAAAAAATTTCTGTGATGACACTTGGCAAAGTTTGAAAGAAAGAAAGAAAGAAAGAAAGAAAGAAAGAAAGAAAGAAAGAAAGAAAGAAAGAAAGAAAGGAAGGTGTATCACTAATAAAATAAATATAACTGTCACATCACCTGTTTTTCGTCAGGCTACAAGAGGGTAATGTGTGCCGGCGGTGACATTCTGTGTGCTTGTCCACAGATGGTAAAAATGGAAGGAACCCTTTATTAAATCAGGATGCTGAGACACATCGAGATGAAAAGGTTAAGTATGAGTAATTATCAATTGACAGAAGTGAGTAATCCTTAAATGGATAATATTAATCTCTGACAGAGTCAATCCTCATATACGGGGAGTTGCTTATGAACCCTAGATATAAACGTCAGAGCAAGGCCGCCTCATTCTGAAATGAGCCTCTGACAGCTCGAATCCAAGGAGTTGAATAATTTTTGTTTGTACTGAATGGATGCTGATTTTTTATTCTGCTTTTGAAAATTACTTTTGGTGCAATGCAGAAATCTTTCCAAAATGAAATGCTGATGAAACCTAAAGAAAAAATGGCTTGTGAGTACCAAATAAAAAGTGGACATGGCAAAAGTTAAACAAACTATAATGTTAAAACATTAACTTATGAAATGTTTTTCCACTATTTCCTCTATTTGGGGAAAGGAAATGATTTTTTTAAAAATAAACTGTGCTGGGCTAACACACCACTCTGTATTGGCTCCTGGGTTGCACCCGATTCAGCAGGATAAGCTTCCACCCACCGTGACCCCGCATAGATTTGAGAATATTATGTCATGTGATTTTATTTCATATAGCATTCTTGGCACGACTAATAATAAATGTGTCACCCAAATAAGTAAGTGTAATGTATTGTAATGTAACATAATATAACAAGGTTAACTGCTGCACACAGGATGTGAATGGACTTACACAATTAGAACATTAGAAAAACATTTGATGAGAACAGGGCATTCAGCCCAACAATGCTCACCAACCCTATCCATGTAATTCTTCCAAAATAGCATTAACTTGAGTTTCAATGTTCCTAAAGTCCTACTGTCCACCACACTACTTGGTAACTTATTCCATGTGTCTGTGGTTCTCTGGGTGAAGAAAAACTTAATAATGTTTTTGCATGATTTACCCTTACCAAGTTTCCAACTGTGTCCCCATGTTCTTGTTGAACTCATTTTAAAGTAACAGCCTGAATCCAGAGAAATAAATTCTGTTTATACTATTAAACACTTCAATCATGCCACCTCTTAATATCCACTTTTATAAGCTGAAAAGGACCAACTTCTTTAATATTTTTTTCATAACTCATACCCTACAGTCATGCAATCAGCCTATTTGCTCTTCTCTGGACTTTTTCTAGTGTTGCTATGTCCTTTTTGTAGCTTGGAGACCAAAACTGCACACAGTACTCCAGATCTGGCCTCACCAGTGTGTTATAAAGCTTGAGCAGAACCTCCATGGACTTGTACTCTACACATCAGGGTGCTGTGTAACCTGACATTCTGTTAGGCTTCTTAACAGCTTCGTGACACTTTTAGGAAGTTGATAGTGTCAAGTCCACTACGACTCCTGAATCCTTCTCATAAGGTGTACTTTCAATTTTCAGACTTTCTATTGTGTATTCAAATTTCACATTTCTACTTCCTTTGTGTTATACAATGCATTTATTTACATTAAATTTCAGTTGCCACAAGTCTGACCAAGCCTGTATAATGTCCAAGTCCCTCTGTAATGATTCAAAGGATTCAAGATTACCTGCCAATCCACCCAGCCTGGTATCATAATAAATTTCTACAAGGCCATATAGTTGTTTTTAAAGACAGATTAATGATATTAAGTTAAAAATTTCATTTCTGAATATTATTATTCTCTAAATAGATTAATATTTTTAATAAAAATTGGTGTGTGGGTGTGTTTGTGTGTGTCCTGCGGTGGGTTGGCACCCTGCCCAGGCTTGTTTCCTGCCTTGTGCCCTGTGTTGGCTGGGATTGGCTCCAGCGGACCCCCGTGACCCTGTGTTCGGATTCAGCGGGTTAGAAAATGGATGGATGGATAAAAATTCACTTTGGGGATATGACAGCTATTCTGTAATAGTAGTAATCATAGAAATATAATACTGTACAATGGTACACCTGGAGTGCAGTGTATATCAGTCTATCAGTGGATCTGTTGGATGTGTGAGGGCCAAGGTTCGAATCCATTTAAGGGCAAGTTGTAGCAAATGCCAAAGGTAAGCTTGATCTCATGTGAAGGGTAACTTGTAAGATATGAAAAAGACACTTTTGGTATCCTCATACTATCCAAACATGTGACATTATGTTGATTTAGCCTGCAGAGTGTCCCAATGTGAGTATAAATGTGGCTGTGTGGAAGTGTGCCCACCTCTAGACTAGCATGATGCATGTGCTGTACCCTTCACCAGAAGGACAAGCAGCAGTTCCTTACATACTTGAATCTGAATGATTGAATTATGTAAAGGAATAAATGGATGGGTGGACAATTAACCAAGTCTTAAAATTCTACACTTCTGAAACTAATGCTGTATATGCAACATAATCGTTGGAAAATTACTTTATTATTAAAATGCAGAATGCATCCAATTCAGTTACTCACCTTCTGAGCCACTGCACGGTATGTAACTGGTTTTTTTTCTGCAAAAATGAAGTTTATGTATACTAAATTGTATTATTAACAAATACATACCACACTTAAGCCTGTGTCACATGACAACTTTTCCAGCTATTCTCAGTCGTAGCCTTCATTTACATAATCTTAGCTGGTCGGAGGCAGTCAGCGACAACTGGCTAAGGTGAAATCAAACAGGTTTCATTTTCTTGTTAGTCAGAGGGGTGGGCTGTGTATGCAGGAGATGTGACAATCGAATGAACCATTTTCTCGTTTTAATTGGGATATCAAGTGTGTAGAGTTACCCAGATTTAGGTCACAGATAATGTGGTAACCCTGTTGAGGTAAAAGGACTTCAACCTGGTCTTCCTTTAAATGTTTACACTTTCATTCTTATTTCAAGCTTAAGTGAGGGGTGTAAAGGTAGGCAAATTATAAACGGTCAAAAAGGCAGAAATAACATGAAATTTAAATGAACTCTAGAGAGCACCGACATGACTCAGTAGAATTCAAACACATCACCCAGAGAGAAAGAATCAGACTCTTTATATGACTCACTGAATCCTAGGAGAGAGAAGAGTCTCAAAAAATAAGTCCTCTTCTTCATTACAACAGTAAAGCAATTTTATGATCAAGGGAGCATCTTTAGAAGATTTCATTTCTCAAGTGATATTGGAAATTCAGCTGCTGGATGTTTCTGTTGGCTTTCTCTTTTATTTCTTCTTCTTTTTTTAATTGTGGCTTCTGAACTACTAAGTCTGACAGAAGGGCTCGTGCTGCACTGTTTACCTTCTCCAGGTGAATTTGGACAAAATACTTGTTACTGTCATAGTTCACCACACATCAGTCACAACTGCCTTGACATAGATGAGAATGATAAAAGATAATGGTTTATAACTTCGGATTCTTATTCTCCAGGTCACTATTTTGGTGTCTAACAACCTCAACAAAAATGCTCATGTTTTATTGGAAAAAGCAAACCCAGGCTGGACTATTATTTTATATGCAATGCTGAACATCCTGGGATGGCTTTATCAGCTCAGGATCCACACATAATTATAAGTAAATTATGAGCTTGCAGTTGCCTCTGTGATACTGTGAACAAGAAGCGCTCAACAGACGCATTAATCGCGTTTCGGCGTGTCGCCATACTTCGGAGAGTATCAAAAGAGTCCAAAAGTCTAATTTTATATATATATATATATATATATATATATATATATATATATATATATATATATATATATATATATATATTGTAAGATTGCTGGGGGTTGCTGTCGCCCCGTTAAACCCAACAGATAGACATTCAGACACAGGGTAAAAGCACTAAGAAGATATTTAAACTTTTTTCTTCACTATAGTGCTTCTAAAGCACTACATCTACCAAACACACAATGAATAAACACAATAATTCTCCTCCTCTCCTCCCAACAAGTTCTGTTACACTCCCTCCCAACTCCGACTCACTTGCTGGGTCTCCAACAGTTCTTTATACAGTCCTTGGCCCAGAAGTGCTTCCGCTCTTCCGTCCCTGTGACTTGCCAGCACTTCTGGGTCAGATGGAGAATCCCAACTCTTTAAATCAGCCCAGAAATACTGTTGGACTTCCATCCTCTTGACTTCCAAGCACTTCTGGGGTGCAAGGGAAGCATGACTCCCCAGGTCCTTTCACAGCTCTCCCTGGCTGCACCCATGGCACCCAACAGGGGCTGAGAAACCGGACTCCAAGTTCCAGGAAGCCCTGCGGGAATCTGGGGCACCGCTACACTCCAGGGGAGCTGCCATCTAGCATTTTGGGCGAGGGCAGTGTCCTGAAAAAGCTGCCTTCACATATCTTTCCATCACAGGGGTGTCCTGGCTGGGATGAGCTGCCGGCTGTCCTGCGACAATATATATATTTTGTCACACACGTGCACATGGGGAGGCAACTGAAGGGCTCAAAAAGGGATAATTCCAGGCCGGACCAGGGGGTGGCAGAGTGTACTGATCTTTCCTCTTTTTCATCTGCACACCAACCATGGGAAATTCTGCTGGGACTCTATGATGTTACTTCTGGTCACTTCAGTTTCCGGGCACAATGACATCACTTCCTGTTCCAGGCCCAATGACATCACTTCCGGTTCCAGCCCACGAGACATCGCTTCCAGTTCCTGCTAGAATGACATCATTTCTCCTACCCAACTTTAAAACAGCCACGTTTGTCTTTCTGAGCTGTTCTGTGTTTTCGACTGAAATCTGTCAATGCCTTTTCATTTTGAACCAAACCAGCACATTTGGCTGCCCCGAAACCTTTTCCTGTGTTGCTTGAATCATTTCCTTATATATATAGAGCCCTCCCTGCAGCATGGAGGTGCCCTGAATGCCAACAGGGAATTATGGACATTGGAGTTTTCCTTTACAGCCCTGCTGGATACCACGGGGGCCGCTAGAAGGTGCTGCAGGGAGGAGCAGCAACTATTTGCCCTACGCCCCGGAAGTACGTCCGAGTCACATGGACTGAAGGATGGGAAACACTTCCGGGTTAGGGACTATAAAAGACTGGGAAAAACACCAGAGCATTGAGCTGAGCTGGGTGGAAGGGTGGCAACGCGTCTGGGAGAGTGGATGATTGTTTATTGATTAGTATTGTTTATTGTATGAGTATTGTGGAGTGGAGGGTGCTTGGTGCACTGTATACTTCGAATAAATTCAATTACTGGACTTTTACCTGGTGTCTGGCGTTTGATCGGAGGGTTCAAGGGAGCGATAGCGCCCCCATCTGTCATTATATATATATATATACTAGTCATTTAGCCCTTTACAATAACGGGCACTAGAACAGTAGTGCATAAACATTAGTAGGAACAGTCTATATTAAATGGCAAGGGACTTTGACCTCATTCTTTTCGTTGGTCGTATTTTTGTTTCTTTCAGCCTTTCTTTTGTTGATGTTTACTTGCTGAGCTGACCGTTCTTCGTGGGCTGCCGCCGTGTATTGTGTGTCTTTAATTTTCTGTGACAGTAATACTGTCTTGTACATCCGCTGGCTTGTACGTCCATAATATACCTTTAATTTTCTCTGGCAGTAATACAGTCGTGCACATCGGTAATATGCCTTTAATCTCCTCTGACAGTAAAACACCTGTAACTTTCTCTGACAGTAATATTGCGCATCGCACCGTGCCCCGCGCATGCGCACATCACCAGAAGACACACACACACACGGACACCTGGACACACACAGGGATTTTATTAAAGAGGATATATATTTATATACATGTGACATTGCAGATTAGATAGATAGATAGATAGATAGATAGATAGATAGATAGATAGATAGATAGATAGATAGATAGATAGATAGATAGATAGATAGATAGATAGATAGATAGATAGATACTTGGCTCCATGCTTCCAAATTAGTGTTCAAAAGAGCAGTGCATCAAGCATTCAATCAATAAATAATCCTTAAAATGATGTGTCAGTGGAGGTTAAAAATCCATAATTAATAAATTTCCACAAAATGAGGTAAAACAAGCAGGAAGCTATCCCCTAAAATTACCAAGCCTGGGTACATCCCTTTAAAACTGATGCCTCTCCAGCTTATCCTATTTGGATCTTACAGCATGGAGGGATGTCATCCAACAGGCGCTGACAACCTTCTGATCCACTCGTTTCCCCGCTGCCCATCCTAGGTCATCCCACGGGGTGCCACTAAGCTTCCACTCCGTCTGACTCCCGATGCCATCACAGGGGAGACCCTCTGGAGTAATCTTGTTGCTCCTGCACCCAAGCTCAGCAGGAGCAACCCTCAGCTCCCTTGCAGGCCACATGCTTCATTCCCAAGACTTCATTCCCATCTGCCTGCTTCCTTTCCAGTGCACTGGCTCTCTCATGCTCCTTTCCTTCTCTTTTTCGTTAACCTCCTTCCCTTCTTTCTGTCTTATCTTTTCATTCTTTCATCCCTCTGTCTGCCATGCAGGCTCCTCTTTATCTGTCTGTTTAAATGGGTGCAGGTGTGACATGCCACTCCACCCGAGGTACAATTGAGGCACCCGACTGAGCTGCCCGCCAATGCAGTGCGATGTGCCAAGTACCCCAATTAACCACTTCAGTGGAACTCACTTGCACACACCTGCACCCGAATCCAAGTCTGCATGCTACCCAGCACATGATTATATATATATATATATATATATATATATATATATATATATATATATATATATATATATATATATATATATATATATATATATGTATATAGTGATGAGGGGTGTGTAGTGCATTGTATAAAAATGACTCACTCATATCTTGTAAAATCTTTCATATTCTCATAACTATTACATATTTAGAAAATATGTTATAAGCAGCAAAGCATGCAAGTGCTATTATGAAAAGTTATATATATATATACAGTATATATATACATATATATATATATATATATATATATATATATATATATATATATATATATATATATATATATTATTAGACAATTATTCAATCCACCTCAAGTTTATGAGACCTTCAACTTCCTGCAAATCTTTATGTGCTTTATAAATAAGAAGTAAATAAGTTAGATTTAACCTTAGAAGCCTTATTAAACTAAGATCAGTTTTTCACTTTTTTATTAGTAATTGGATGATTAGATCTGGATTTCACAAAATTTGCTCAAGTTGAATAAACCTCACAAAAGGACTCCTAGTAACTTTGAGTTTCTAAGCAGGCAGACATCTTTAACTTGTCTTTAGCCTTTCAGGCTCCTTTCTCTTCTATACATCGACATGACAGTGTGCAGACTTATTTCTATGACATGGCAATGTGAGGAGCACTGCAGCAATTCCTTGGGTCCTAACACTGACTAAATGTGTTTATTTCATTCTGAGCAATTGTTGGCAGCAACCTTTGCTTATTTCTACAGAAATGTTGATTAAAGTCAGCCATGTTTAATTTGTTTTACTCACAACTCACTGATAGATGGCACTATATATAGATAAATGACTGAGAGGGTAATTATGAGATGTTATATCCATCTAGGCAGACATGCCCTGTGAATTTGTATATAATTTAAAAAATCGGCTAATATTAATGTGCCCAAAATGGACTGGCACACTGCCCAGACCTGGTTTCTTCTTTGCAATTACTGCTAATTTGGATTAAGTGAGTTTTGGGAATGTTATTTATGTTATAATAGTTATAGTAAAAAAAAAAAAGCTCTAATAGATATAATAACTGAACTGACTTCACTTGGCAGGAGCAGTATTTAAATAAAAACAGAATCAGGAGATGGATCATGGTTTTATTAACAAGCAAAGGTCAATACTGGGAAGACAATAATCTATTAAACAATCCCAGGACGTGAAACCAAAATTGTGATTCAAAGAACGTAGCAAAGGTGTCAAAAACCAGAATAATTTCATATAATCACCGCCAAAATGTAAGACAAAAGTTGCAGTAAATTAACAAAAGACTTTTTTGCCAAAAATCAGATTGAAACACTAATTATATTTGTGGGTCTCATGTAAAAAATAATAATAATAAAATTTCCAGGTCTTTTAGCTTTCCCTTTCCTGTATTGGCTTTCCCTTTAACAAAGAAGCATTCCCTTCAAAGGTAATAAAACTTTTACAAATACTTTTTGTCTTCCTCTGCCCTTTCCATGCTTCAAAAAATATGTAAACCAAGTGGTTTGTTCTCAAATATTCTCTTAAATACCCATGATTAAAAACTTTTCACATTTAAGTTTTAGGGGTGGAATAGTGACTTATTTATGATTATTCATTTTTAGTAGGATGGAGAGGCTTGGAACCTGTTTCCTGTTAAAAGTGATGGATGACTGTATATATGCAAAGAAAGAATCAGTTTTAAATATATATATACTGTATATACAGTATAATGTATATAGTATGGTCACATTTAAAAATGCTGGATCAGCAGGCTTGCCTATAATTAAGGCTCATGTTGCCTCAGGAGGATTCTTCTACTCATCTCACTAATGTTTCATGATCAAGGAGGTCTCAGCATGGAACTCCTAACATTGTCTGCAAAGAGATACAGTGAGCAGAAGCACATAGTCAATCACTTAAAGTGTAAGGTAAGCAAACAAGAAAAATCCATTGACACATGGCATCAAGACCATTGATAACTACATATCAGACATGCTTTGGTGCCAGACATGTGTAGAGGGCAGTAAGTAAAGTACATAACACTGGAAAAATGTGTTATGGTCAGATTATATCAAATTGCTTGTTCTACGCAAACAGATTTGAAGCCTGTCTAAAGAATTGTACAGCCTATGTTTTGTTTCCACATTGTTCTGATGGTTTTATGGTCATATTGGCTTGGGAACACTCATCTCCTTTATAGACAAAGCACTCACTAATCAATAATTATGACTCACTATGTGTCTATCCAGACTGAGACCCTGTTTATAAGGTGAGCATGCCTCTTCTTAACTTCACACATGTGGTCGCCCACTGCATTATGATCACCACTGGTGTGATGATCATAATGCTGTTGTCTTTAATGCATGACTTTCTCACTCACTCGATCATGGATGTGACAGCCTATGTTGACACCTGTGACATCAGTATTTCAATCTATCTATGAGATGTGGGTAGAGTGCCTTTCTCGTAGATGCATTATGAACCACTATGAATCAAGTGCAATGACACATGCCATACAAAGACAAAGGGTGGCCAAGAACTCTGGTAAATGGCTTGATATTACTGTTACAATTATTTTTAGGATCATGTAAAATTTACCATACTTTTTTCCTTCCATATTTGTTCATTTCACCTGTGATAGGCTAACTGTACTTTAATCTGTTCTTTTTATTTTAAACTATATGTTTTGCTCACTTTTTTAAATGATAGATTGAATATCGTTAGGGTTCTGCTGTTCCTGGAAACACATTAATATTATAGTTCCAGGACAGCCATTCACCTTCAACTAAGTTTAGCCTCTGAAATCAAAAACTAGCTATGTGCACAAAAAACAAATGATTCACAAGCTGTAATAAAAAATGTGCCTATCTTAGAATTTTTTTTTCATCCAAGCTCTGAAGATGATGTGAGTGTTTTCCTGAATGTCCAATTAAGAATCTTATTTTTTTCTTCAAAAAGGAAATTTTGGTGGAGAGATCTTACACAGTCCCTGCTTCATAATTCCAACAGGCTAACTGTTAATGTGATTGGCTGAAGTAAATGACACTTATGGAATATATATTGTCACGCTTGGGTCACAGAATTGCACAGAAATACAGGAGATTGTAGAGATAGGAACTTTATTCAAACACTTCAAACAAGCATGTCTCTTTCAGAAGTAAAACAAGCTCAGTGTGCAGTTAGTTCTCAATTAAAAGAATAGACAAACATCATAGGGGAGCACAACGGGAGCGGGATCCCCAACAGGAGCAGAGGATGTCTGGGGGAGGAGAGAGAAACAAAGCAATCAGCCAAAAAGGACAGGTGCTGTTCAGGCTTTTAAGTATGCGAAGCGCCATGCATGAAGGATATCACGCGACAGAGCAGCTGCAAGTAAGCCCAGCAAGTAAGGAAGCAACGTGAAGGTAGTCTATCAGCATTTTTAAGAGGGTTTTTTTGAGGACCGTCCATGTCTTCTAGAGGTGCGTTCAGCCACCCTGCCTACAATATATTATGATACGTGAGTTGCTGCCTTGTACCCAAAAGATGAGGCTGAGTCTAAGGATGTTAGGAAAACCAGCTTTATTCAACTTGAAACAGGAACAGCAAGGTTATTTATTGTAGTGGGAGTTACTACTCTACTACACACAGACACAGCAAATGGGCACAGCCAGGGGCAGGTCAGTGGCCAAGTTATGCTGCTCCCTGCATCACTCATCGGTTAACAGATGCATTGCACATGGAGGCGGTAAGCTTGCATTTGCCTCTGTGACGCTGTGAACCTGCGGTTGCCTAGAACTCCTAACATCATCCGCAAAAAGACACAGTGAGCAGAAGCACATAGTCAAGCACTTGAAGTGTAAGGTAAGCAAACAAGACAAATCCATTGACAGATGGCATCAGCACTTTGATAACTACATATCAAACATACTTTGGTGCACACACCATATAATACACATTTGTGACTAGCCAGACATTTGTAGAGGGCTGTAAGTAAAGTACATAACACTGGATATTCAAAATCAAAAATCAATTATGTGCAAAAAATCCAAATGATCCACAAGCTGTAATAAAAAATGTGCCCATCTTAGAATTTTTTTTCATCCAAGCTCTGAAGATGTTGTGAGTGTTCAATGTTCAAGTAAGAAACTTATTTTTTTCTTCAACAAGGAAATTTTGGTGGGAGAGAATTTGCACAGTCCTGGCTTCATAATTCCAATAGGCTAACTGGTAATGTTATTGGCTGAAGTAAATTACACTTATGGAATGTCATGTTGTCCCAGAAACATTAAAAAAACTGATATCAGATGCACCCTTGTTGTTTAGCCTATATGACATCTTTCATGTTTTGTTTTGATTTTTTTGATATCCTTTATTAACACAGGATTAATGTAGTGCTGTGACTTCACTATAATGGTCACCCTGTTCATGCTAGCAGTGGAGCAATGTGGACATGATATGGGTCATGAATATTTATGTGTTCACAGTTGTGTTTGGTGAATGTCGGCTGGTGGGTGACAGTTTAATTGCCTTTTTTTTCCAAAATAAAGATTGAAAAGAAGTAGAAGGATGCATGCATACTGTCAGCTGTTCCTGATCTTATACAAGAGCCTGAGACCTTTATGACTTTATTCCAATTAATAAAGTCCTCACATTTTCTCTTCTTTGGTAGTCTTTTACATTTTTCATAAGCTGGCTTGCTTATGTTTTTGTTTTATTTTTGCCTACATCTTGATGTTTTTATACTTCTGTGCTCATAGGAGGTTTTATGTTTCAGGCAGGCACTTGCACCTAACTTTGCACTGAAGATCATTATCAGTCTACAAAAAAGAGCACATTAGCAATAGTTAGAGAAAAAATTTCTAGTTAGAATAAGGACCTTTTTCTATTTTTCTTGAATTTATTTTTTTTCCTGAGTTTCAGCTCTGACAGTTGGCTCTTGTTTCAGTTAATGAACTTCTGCAGATTTTTGCTAATCCCTTTGACACTCTTAATTTACTGGTCATTTTTTTTTTTTTAACTTTAAAAAACTATTCACTGGCCATCTCCCAGTATTTGTTACAAGAATAGCTGCTATATGCTTACAGCTATTTGTGTACCCTGACATGATTTAGTGAGGCTCATTCCAGATGATATGTATGTGGATCTCCACTTCCTTTAACACAGAGCCAGTTGTCTCTAGGTGCGGCAACTACATCAAATGTAGCACCCAAGACTGAGTCAACCAACCTAAGATGAAGTAACATTATTTGTTGTTTTCCTGGCATGAAGCCTCCCCTTCATTTGCTATGTCTTGCTGTTCCCTTAATAAATATTTTCTTCTCTCAAATTTCCATCTTGTGTGCTGGTTAAGTTAATCCACGATAACATTTAAACACAGGAATTGAACTGGGAGAAGATAATTAGAAATAACCCCAGTTATTTATTATTATAAACAATTAGAAAGCAAACAAATAGCATTGCATCAATACATGACAAAGCAGCAGATCCTTAATAGCAGTTAAAAATAACCTCCCAATTCATGCGCATTAAGCACATATGCAAATCGAGAGTAATTTCAGCATATGAGCAGGTGATGGTATGCACTTCAAAAGTGTGTTTTGAAACTGTAAGCAAAATCCTGCTTAAATACTTGACAGAGGCAGTTATCCTATGTCTGGGAAATAAGCAGAATCCAGGCAGCCGGCCTGGTGAATATTAAATACGCTATGGCGGCAGAATGAGGCTAGACAAAATAATGTTTTTCTCTTTAATTTGGTTAATCTTTTGCTGCTTAGAGTAGGAAGGAAATGAAAAAAGATTTGTGCCAGTTAGTGATGTGACCTTCTCATGGGATTTTTCAATCAAAAGCCAAAATTTACTCAGTGCTCAGTTTTAGAGAATGATTAATATTACGCATCAAAAGATGGCATAAAAGTGTTTTAAATGATGTGACATGGCAATGGTGAATCATGGAAAAAAAAAATCACAAGAAGAAAGAGTGAACTGTGACAGTAAGTGGAAAGATTATTGTGTTTGAGCTTATTTTGTTTGGGTGTGAATCATCCAGGAGGGCTGGAATCCGTTTTCATGCTACATGCTTGACTTTACTCAGAGTGAAGACATCTCAAAGCCTTTCTTGATTGATTGGCATAGCTGTGCCAGACCTTCTCCAGATATTTTACTATGTGTTTTATCACTAATTGTTATGAACAGGTATATCTCAATCTAGTGTTAAACCTGATTACTCAATTTCAGGGTCAAAGGGTTTGGAGTCTATGAGAGTAGTATTGAGTGCAAGACAGGAACCAACCTCGGATGTTGTGTGTGTCTGCCCCAGGTCACGTTCAAATTATATTATATTTTATGTTGATCTCTACACTTTGAATACTATCAACACTTCCTAAACTACAATCTCATTTTTTGAATTAAAGAGGAATCATCAGAGTACCATTCGGGGTAAACATAAATTTGAATAGATTGTGTAGATGGTGGTCAACAATAGTCCACCCAGAACCTTGAAAACATCTCCATTCAGTCATGTCCATGAGTGCTAGTCTATGCCAACTTCACTATAAAAGGTGTTAGTGAGGCATTTACCTGGACCTACCTGGGCCTCATTATAAAGAATAGCAACTTAAAATTGAGCTCTGGATTTCTGCTACCTGCTTTAAGTGAAAGTACACCACTTAATTATTTGGATAGTAAACAGCTGTAAAGCTTTTGAGAAATATTATATTATCAATATAAATTGTGAGAGAAACACAAGCAGTGACATCTTAAGTGTCTAACAAAAGGTTGCCACCAATTCGTAACTCTGGGAATTCAGGGTCCTAGTTCAAGTATGGAAACTCCTGTTATGTTCTGTGCAGTTCCCCAAGCTGGTGAAGGACAATAGCCTATTCCAGAACATTATGGCATAATTCGTTGAGGGTGCTGGGAAGAACACGCAATCTGGTCCTTACTAATAGAACTTTATTTGCCTGGATAGGTGCAGGAATATCTGGCACAGTATAGGAACTCTGGTAATATTACCTCAGTGTTCTCTGGAAGTTGTTTCTGAGGCACACCCAGATACAGTACTGGGGTCAGGACTTAAAAGGCCTTTCTGCCAATATGACCATAGTCCATTTCAGTTTAGATTTGACAGATGAGATAGGCAAAAGCTCAGCCCAGTCTGTTGTATAAAGGGTAAACAGGATGGAAGGTAGGACAGTTCTTTGAGGTGCTGTAGTATTACACATCACTATTTATAACAAACAGACCCTCACTTTCACAAACTATTGTCTGTTGTTTAGGGTAGAGCTTTTTCCTCTGTCGATGAGACAGACTGACTCTGATACCGGCTTTATCCAAGACGGAGTAGGCTCTGTCGAATATGAAAATCAGAGCATCCTCCATGCCTATATGTGACTGATAAGCAAACTGCACAGTATCAAAATATTCTGAAACCAGGGGTCGGATCGATTTTAGAACCAGCCTTTCAAAGGTCTTCATGATGTATGAAGTAAGAGCAACTGGTCTGAAGTCCTTATGATCACTGGAATGCCCTTTGATTGGCTCTGGGACCACATAGAATATTTTCCACAGCTGGGGAACCTTCTGCGTATGCAGAGAAAAGGAGAACATTAAGGAACCCACATCTGACAGAAAGAGAGTTCCCCTGCAGAAGCAAAACTGATTAAAATTGGTAATGGCCCTGATGGTTTATCCATACTACTTTTGATTATTTTTTTTATTCTGTTTTTTTTCTTCATTATTAAATAGGGATTTGCTGTGGAAACACTCCAAACCTTTGCCTTATTGTGTCTTTTCTCTTATTATACATATACAGTATATCGTTCACTTCATTAATTATTTATGCTTATTATGCTTATACTAATACAGTAAAACCTCGATTATCTGTTAGGGGTCAGGGCCGAGGCTGTGACAGAGAAGAGAAAAGATGGATAACAGAACAGCTACCTTAAAAATGATATACAATAGATTAGTTTAGCAAATAGACATATTTATTCAAAAAAAAAACTAGATTAATAAAATATACTATAGTATTAACGTAATTAATTAATTTATATAATATTGTAATGATCAGCATATAAGCAAATACAACTTAGATGTACTCGAGTTTTCTTCGTTTTACCTGGAGTCTTTGTTTTGTCACAAATGGTGCCCTGTCTTATACTCCATTATCTGGGTTACAGTGCACATCTCCAAAACAATAAAACAATGCTTTCTCTAGCAACAATTATCTCCTGCCACTTCTGTTCTGTCTTTTTCTATACCGCAAATACTTGTTTATTGTCTCCTGACTCCCTACTCAAAACTTCCTTCCATCGCACCTTCCCTTTTTTCTCCTAACTTCTCCTGTCACTTATCTTATAAGAGGCATGTCCAGCCCTTACAGAACAGAATCCCTTCATCCAGTCCTATCACTTTCACAGCATTCTGCACTTTCTGCTCCCAAGCTGCCTGCACATCACAATATATTAACATAACACAATATAACAAAGTTTAAAAAGAAAATTACAATGCAGAAGAACATTAACATTAATACAGAATAACATTACCATCAGTGGTTTCCATTTTCAACACATTTTTCAATTATGTCGGCATCACGCTTTATATCGCTCACTGTTGTTCTTCCTACTCCGTAAATTGAACCAATACTTGAAGTGCTTTTGCCGTTTCATTAACGTAGCTCACTGTGTATCGTGCAGCAGTAGTAAAAGGTAGACCCTGGCATGCGCAATGTGTTTGTTTTTTTTTTCCCCTGATGGTTAATGGAGACTGACGGTTAATTTAATGACAAATAATCAACGTTTTACTGTACAGAATAATAATTTTAATGGTAATATAAAAGATTCATGTATGTTCTATTGAATGTGCAATTCAGGAAATGCCAGGGTTGTAAAGAGTGTGCTGACCAGATCAGTGATTAGACAGAAATCCAACCTTGGTG
Organism: Erpetoichthys calabaricus; assembly: GCF_900747795.2. Lineage (NCBI taxonomy): Eukaryota > Metazoa > Chordata > Cladistia > Polypteriformes > Polypteridae > Erpetoichthys > Erpetoichthys calabaricus. The sequence continues at coordinate 129,665,601 of NC_041404.2, read as the reverse complement.
TACTTTTGCTCCTCTGGTGTGGTTATACTGTCATGATTGAGAGTAAATTGAGAGTACTTGGGAGTGCAGCTGGATGATAAATTAGACTGGACTGCCAATACTGATGCTCTGTGTAAGAAAGAGCAGAGCCGGTTATACTTCCTTAGAAGGCTGGTGTCCTTCAACATCTGCAATAAGATGCTGCAGATGTTCTATCAGACGGTTGTGGCGAGCGCCCTCTTCTACGCGGTGGTGTGCTGGGGAGGCAGCATAAAGAAGAGGGACGCCTCACGCCTGGACAAACTGGTGAGGAAGACAGGCTCTATTGTTGGCATGGAGCTAGACAGTTTGACATCTGTGGCAGAGTGACGGGCGCTAAGCAGGCTCCTATCAATTATGGAAAATCTACTGCATCCACTAAACAGTATCATCTCCAGACAGAGGAGCAGCTTCAGCGACAGACTGCTGTCACTGTCCTGCTCCACTGACAGACTGAGAAGATCGTTCCTCTCGAAACTATGCGACTCTTCAATTCCACCCGGGGGGGCATGGGGGTAAACGTTAACATTATATAATGTTATTGTCTGTTTTTACCTGCATTATTATCAATCTTTAATTTAATATTGTTTTGTGTATCAGTAAGGTGCTGCTGGAGTATGTGAATTTCCCCATGGGATTAATAAAGTATCTATCTATCTATCTATCTATCTATCTATCTATCTATCTATCTATCTATCTATCTATCTATCTATCTATCTATCTATCTATCTATCTATCTATCTATCTATCTATCTATCTATCTATCTATCTATCTATCTAATTATTCTTCTCAAACTGCCTCACCCAAAGTTGAAATAAGGATGAAAAATAAGATAAAAAATTGAATTCCTGAATGTGAAACAGCAAGGGAAATTTTGAACTTGCACCTAAAGAAAACTTCTGTGAAGCGGAGAATGAGGCATCTTGAAATTTGGAGGACCGACCAAAATGGACTTATGTAGATAGTCAGATGTTAAAAACAAACAATTGCTTTTATGCAAAAATAGTATAAAACAATATAATAGGGTTAAGGGGAATTGGTCAGGTGTATTGAGTGTGACTGTGTAAAAATCGGGGTCTGTATTATTTAAACAATACCTATCCTCCATGTTTTGCCTTTATAGACAACCACAGGTAACTTAAGTGGTAGAGCTGGCCCTGAAGGTAGTGTAAGCTGAGTTGGTGCTAAAAGATGGGGATTGAGAGAAAAACATATTTGGGAGGTGAATTGAAGAGAAGTTGTGGCATATTGTTTTAGAGTGGGACTTCCCATCCCAGTGAGTAGACAGGTCATAAACATTATACAGTAAGGCCAAGATAGACAGTAAGAGTTTGGTTTTGACTTATTTGTTTGCTGCTTTTCTTTCTCTCAGTGCCTTCTATGACTTTGAATAATAAAACTTATTTTTGATAAAGAATGTTGTTTTTGGCCTTCTATTCTAAGGAAAGGTGGTACAATGAAAGGTCTCCCATGTATGTACAGTGTCTATATATATATCCTTTTACTACTTCACTTTGCATTCCTTTTTCATGGTGAGAGTTACAGTGGAAACAACTGAACAGTGCAGGCCAGACTTTCATATCCCCAGAAATTTTCTCCAGCATTTCCCTGAGAATTCCAGCTACTACCAGACCACCTGTGAGAGGTAATCCCTTTACAGTTTCCTGGGTCTGCTCCAGATTTCCTTCAAGTGGATCATGCCGGTACACTCTTATGGGATATGACTAGGGAGTGATAAATACCGCAAGTTCCTTTTTGGTTGTCATGCTCCAAACCCTTTATTGGATAATATATCAAAGTGTGGACCTTATTTCCTCTGCTTTCACATGTGATTAAATTCTTGGTGGATACTGTCCTAAGCTACTGACCATGCAATAAATGAAGATGGGAATTTTAAACTGGCTAGTTAATTGACAGCTTAGTTTGAGGATTTTGCTCTCACTTCAACACCACCATTTAATATGATGATTTAAGTATGATTGCTTCTACCTCAGCCGGTAGCAAGAACTCTTACTTGAGGCTAGTGTTTTAAAAAAAAGAAATCACGGGACACTACAATTAATGTGTACAATCACCCAGTATCTACTAACCTTTTTGAAACTGAAACCTCTAAATAAACCTCAAACAATTATGTAAGATATGTCAAAAGCATGAAAAACCATCCAAAATACTGTATAATCATATTAATATAAGAGGCATTTTGTCATGTTTATTTCCTGCAGATTTGGTTGTGCAGTTTTAAGTGTGGATGTATATTAAAGTAACATTCCAACATGCAGTGGAGGAAAGACTGAGACAGATGCTGGCAACTGTTAATGATCCTAGGAGGGAGTATTTATTTAGCCTTTTGTCATCAACTCTCACTGTTGGTCTTGGGAGCCACTCTACAAGTACAGGAGCTTCTACACTGCACCTTGGGTCTTTACTTCCCTTTCAGTCAAACCTGCCATGATGTTCAGCTCCTTTTATGTTTTTGTTCCAACCACAGACTCTCACCTGAATATTTCTTCACAAGTTTGTGTTTCTAAACTCTTGATTAGTGACGTTTGCTGACTAGATTTGCCTGACCTGCTAAAGTTGACAGTACACTCACACTCCATTAATTTCCACCATGGGCTCTTATATGGGCAAATGGAACAGAGTGACTTACATATGCTGCATGCCAGTTTTTGCGATAAACTCGTAGACAACCAACTTTTTTTACTTATCAAAATACTCCTTTATCCAGTATTCAGATCGCTTTGATGTGATGCAGTGTCATCTTAGTTTTTATTTCCAGCATGAAATGGTTGTACAGAGTGCATTGCTACATACACACTGAATAGTTCTATAAAGCAAAAATGAGCCCCTTGTCACACACGTACACTTAGGAGGCAGCCAACAAGCCCTGAGGTGAGTGAAACATAGCGAGATGAAGGGTTGATTTATGGTACTAACGCCTCTCTCTCTTTTTCATCATACCAAAAGAAGACCAATAATCCAGTATACTCACCACACCAACTTCTGGATTCCCAAGATGGCCGCCCAATGTCATTTCCACAGTCAATCCCTAATGAAAAAGTCACTTCCGGTCCCCAAATGATGACATTACTTCCGACTCTCGAGGATGACGTCAGTTCCGTCTCAACAATAACAACATCACTTCCGGTCTCCAGATGATGATGTCACTTCTGTCTATCCGTTATGACGTCATCTCCTGCCACGTCATTTCCTCCAGCCATATTTGTTCTGTATAAAAATGCCATTTTCTGTTGCCATTTGTCAATTGCTTTTTGAAGCATTTTGATCGTTTTTTTTCATATATTTTCTTTGCTTTTTGTTATTCTCCATATCTCTTTTTTGTGGTGGAAAATCTAGTAATTTACGACACCCTATTATATATTTTGTTATGAAATGATGATGATAAAAACATGATGTAAAGGAATTAAGTCCGTCAAAAAAACCCACAAACCAGACCAGGGGCCTCATGTATAACGCCGTGCGTAGAACTCACACTATAACATGGCGTAAGCACAAAAGCGGGATTGTGCGTACGCACAGAAAAATCCAGATGCAGGAATCTGTGCGCACGCATACTTTCACGTTCTTCCGCTACATAAATCCCGATTTGCGTGAAAAGTAACGCACGTGCACGCGCCTTCTGTCCCGCCCCAACTCCTCCCAGAATTACGCCTCTTTGAATATGCAAATCAATATAAATAGCCTTCTGTGAAAAGACAATGAGAAAAGCACGGGAGAAAATATAAGAATTTCAGCGAATACCAAGTGGAGGCAAAGGAAAAACGTACTATTTGTTGGTTTAAACAGTGGTATAATCAACAAAAGGAAGTTGATCGAGTGACAGAGTGTCGGAGAAACTCGAAGGCTCAACTTCACAAAGTCGCACAGTTCCCGAAATAAAAAAGAAATCACATATCAAAGTCGCCGTGAAAAAGCGAGTCGTAGCCCACCGTCTGAGTGTCATATGAAAGCTTATTAGGGTACAGACAAAAAAAAGGCACACAGTGGGAAAAAAAGCACGAAATGTCAACTTTAATCTCGAAATTTCCACTTTAATCACGTAGTTTATTTTGCCATTAAAGTTGAACATCATAAACTTCATCTTAAAATTGTTTAATTTACTAGTTTCTCAAATCCCATTGTAACTAAAGTGGCATGTTGAATGCTTTGTTCTGTATTTGATCTTCTATGTGCTCTATGTGTATGAATCACTACCTGCTTTTTAAACGGGCTTTCTCTTTCTCCGACAGGACACATAATCCATTACATTCTTGATATTACAGCTCTCTGAATAATTAAAATACTGAGATGTATATGTGATATCTTTTTCATGATGATAGGAATGAAAGCATGTTATTAAACATGGGAACACGGTGGCGCAGTGCTTGTTCATGTCTCATGCAAGAGGCTTGCTGCGCCATGCGCAACCTTCAATGAAATAATTTATCACAGCAGTACTGTCTCTTTCAAACGTACTAACCTCCAATTCCTGTCCTTACTTTTCTTTCTCCAAAAACTCAATCGCCACACAATAAACTATGTAATAGACGTAAAGCCATCTGTAAGCTTAGAGTTTCGATTCTTCAAAACTTTTAAGGAACATTGAAATATCTTAGTAGTACGTGTTTAATTATTATATCCGTCTATCTTTCCAGTATCGCGTCAGCACCAGCAAGAATACAGCGCAAGGCAGGAAAAATTACTGAACTAGCTAGCGCTGCGGCACCGTGTCCTCACATGTTTAATTATTAACAATACAGATTATTTAAATGAAGTTAAAGTTTTATCTGTATAATATAATCAACATGTTTTGCTGCATTTCGTCTTAGAAATGAATACCGTCATCACATGTAAATACGCGCTTTATAAAGTGGCGCAGGTTGTGCAATATTATAACTGTAGTGCAAGTTTACAGTGGGGTAATTGTACTTATAAGTCCAAACATTTCTACAAGGAGCACTTGATGGACTGATTTAGTGTGTTTAGAGTTCTTGGGATGAAACTGTTTCTAAACCGCGAAGTCCGTACAGGGACTAAAGCGTTTGCTGTGGCTCAGGTAGCATCTGCTTCATGCTGTGTACCGATAATTCTCTTTACAATCAGCTGCTGCTGTGATTTCCCACTCAGATACAGTGATATAAATACTCCGAGTGGTGCAGTGAGAGTAATGTGGAAAAAGATGATCGGCTGTGGCAACCCTTAACGGGATCAGCTGAAAGAAGATGCAGTGAGAGTTACAACGCTAAAGCAGTTATGGTATTTGGAATACTATGGCTATTCCCTGGACCATTATATTGCTACAAGTTAATTACAATCAGATGCATTACACTAATAAACAATATGCAGTTAATTTCAGTGTATTTATTAAGCTGCGCCAGGAATGTGGATTTAAGAAAGAAAGGGTGATCACACAGGAACAGTAGCACTGCTTTGATGCTGGGTCCCGCCAGTCTGCAAAACCGGGCGGATAAATTGCGTACGCCAAGGAATGAGTTACCGTGGAAATGTGCGTGGCTTTACGCCAAGTTTAGGTTTTATACATCGCGATTTGAGCGTGGAAAGGTTCGTACACAACATTTCTGTGCGTACGCACCGTTTATACATGAGGCCCCAGGACCTTCATTTTCCTGCGTCCCCAGACAACCGGACACCAAATTTAAAAATCAGGCTTTATCTTACACGCATCCATTATGGGAACTAGCTTTTAAAGTTCAAAAATATATTTTAAATATTTCAGATACACAAAAGTACATAAAGAGGATCTTAAAGGGGTATGGAGACTAAAACCTCTGGCTTGATACATACAAGCAACTGAAAAATCTTTATAAAATATGTATTTATATATTCAGGCACAAGGGATTGTTAAAAAAAGGCAACCTAAAGCTAATAACTCCCAAACAAATATGAATTCAAGAACAATATGCAACGATCTAATACCAGAAAAATCCAAAGAACAATGTACATGATATGTGGGGCTGGTTGGGGGTGTTGGGGCTCAAGGATTTTGAATTTCATGTTACTATTTAATTTAGAAGGTGGTGAACAAAGTTGAAAATATGTAGTGTTTTAACGCAACGCCAACTTTATTTTCTTAATGGCCAGATGTTTGCATCTGTAACCAGAAATCTGAGTCAAAAAGCAATACTCAGGAAGTTAAGTACCATACATAAAAGGAAGTATATTTTATCCAGTCTCAGATATAAAGGAACGGCTCAGGTGACCTTTACACCCGTGCACTAGTGAAGTCATTGCTGTGCCTCCCTAATGCAATATGGGATTGATTTTCATGGAAATGGGTGACTCAAAATGCTAATATAGTGGTGCCCATCAACAAAACTAAATTTCATCAACACTGAAGTTAAAAAATGCTAAACGTTTTTAATCAAGAAATTAATTCAGAAATGGATTCACTGTGTATAAAAACCACCCAAAACAGTGTAAATGATCCACACAACATGAAAAGAGGTTTGGGGGCAATGTAGCAAAGATGTGGTTCAAATTGATATAGATCAGTCCATAACAAAGAAGAAGAAGAACAGGAAAACATGGCGCTTATATGTAAGGTAGACAGGAAATTACGTCATCAGGCAGGAACCGGAAGTGACGTCCTGGGGGCCGGGACCAGAAGTGACATCGCCAGAACCAGAAGTGACATCTTGATGCCGGACCCGGAAGTGACATCCTCGGGCCTGGGACCGGAAGTGACGTCATCGGATCCAAGCGGAATTTCCCATGATCAGTCTGCTAATGGAAAAGAGCAAAGATTAGTGCACTCTGCCATCCCCTGGTTTGGTGAGGAATTACCATCTTTTGAGCTTTTTAGCTGCCTCCCATGCGCACGTGTGTGACAACAGGTGTAACATAACCTAAAAACACACAGCGAATCCAGTAAAAATGAAAAAAATGTAAATCATGACAGCGCTTCACTTGTGACATCATACTAGAGATGGTATAAAGGTCACCACAGGCAGTGCTGGGGTATCTGAATCTGTAGAAAAACAAACCCTTTGGTATATAACGCTTCTCATTTTGCCTTTTGCTATTTCTCCCAGTTAAGCAATTTTTGCTCTATTACTGGATTTTGATTTTTGGTTTGACAGAAGATCAATCCGACTTAAAGTTTTGACTTTGGTTTGTTTTTGATTACACTTATCTTCCTGTCATTTAATCTCTCATACTGTTGTGAGTCAGCACATAAAGCAACTGATATGATGAAAATACTTCAAATACAAAAAAATAAATGTAACAACTATTTCTCTTGATCTCTGATATACCCAAAATGGTATCTCAAATATTTTTAGAGGCCAGGGAATGACTATAAAAAATAAAAACCAAAGCTTGAATATGACATTAATGAAGTGTCCAGAACATATACTGACCTTATTTGATGCCACTACAGCGTCTGCCATTGACCTTTGCACCAAGATTTTCTAGTAAAAGTGAAACTATGGACAATCCATGACAACTGCAGCAATCCAATAACAATTGACCTCTTTGATTCAGATCAGCCAGAGAGCTCCTCTTAGCCACACCCTACTGGTCCATCGATGACTTGCAGGAAAGACTATCAAATCTGTAAGTAGTATCATTTTGTGCTCAAAAGTCATTGTCTCTTAAAAGGCCGGATACTTTTAACTGCAAGTCACCAAGAATGAACTGAGATCGAAAACTGATTTTGGACATTTGGTCAGTCTGATGCTCCACATTCTCTACTGACCTATAAGTAAAAAATTAAAGTCCATTCATTTACATAGACATACAGGCTGTTCAAATGCTGCACTGCACACCTGACTTGGCTAAATTTAAAAAATAAGAATGTGTGAGGGTCTAACACACATGTAAAGTTATGTCCTAAGTACACTTCTATTCACTCTTTGCTAGCTAATATTCTTTCCACACCACATGTGTTTGCAAGCTGGCACCCTTGTAAAATAAAACATGAAACAGTTTAGATCATTGGCTACATTAAACTAAAGGAAATGAAATCAAAGAGAAGTCTTCTGACTGTGACATCTTCCTGTTTAACTCCTGGCGTTAACAGTGTATTCCTAAACTTTCAACTTACCCTTCACCTCTGCAGTTGCGGCCTAATAAATCACTAACAATTTCTTTTGTTTTGAATGCTTTGACTGTCTTGGGATGAGTGCCAGTTTAAGTAGTCACAGTACATAGACTGCCCAGCTATTTCTATTCATTTCTATATTCTGTCACTGCTCTGTAGTTCCTCTCCCTGAGAAGTCCAATACATTTCTAATTTTATTTCTTTTTTTTAAGACATTTGTACATTTTCTTCTTTTCTTCTTTCAACTGTGTCTTGGAGTTTCTCTTTGCTTCACTTAGATGCAATGCTTGAAGTGCAACCAAATTACTGGTGATGCTCTGTCTATGGTGATATGCTAGCATTCAGTCGAAGAGCTGGAGGAGGTCTTCCATGAAACTTGGACAGCTGTGATACAATAACATTTGTTCAAAGAGTGGGGTGACTGTACTGTAAGAAACTTTTGCCAGTACTCTAGGTAGATGCTGGAAGAGGTGCCGCAACTGGCCCACTTCAGGCACTGCTTAAGTGGTTTGGTTAGAGTGCTTGGTGATACCTGAGAGGTTATTTGGTTCAAAAGTCAGACAGCTCCAAGATGGCTGCGGAACCCCTTAAGAGGATGCCACGGTGGAAGAGGCCTGTTCGTTGCTGCTTGTAAGATCTGTTGAGGAGAAAGGAGGAGAAGTATTAGGCAAACTGGGGTGGAATTACACTGTTTAAGAAGCCCTTAAGGTGTCTCCTAAGTGCATGTGTGTGCCTATAGTATATATGTGTGCCACTCACTAGACAGATTATTAGGAACACTTTACAGTAATCCCTCGCTATATCGCGCGTCACCTTTCGCGGCTTCACTCCATCGCGGATTTTATATGTAAGCATATTTAAATATATATCGCGGATTTTTTGCTGGTTCGCGGATTTCTGCGGACAATGGGTCTTTAATTTCTGGTACATGCTTCCTCAGTTGGTTTGCCCAGTTGATTTCATACAAGGGACGCTATTGGCAGATGGCTGAGAAGCTACCCAACTTACTTTTCTCTCTCTCTCTCTTGCGCTGACTTTCTCTGATCCTGACGTAGGGGGATTGAGCAGTGGGGCTGTTCACACACCTAGACGATACGGACGCTCGTCTAAAAATGCTGAAAGATTATCTTCACGTTGCTACCTTCTGTGCAGCTGCTTCCTGAAGCGACATGCTGCACGGTGCTTCGCATACTTAAAAGCTCGAAGGGCACGTATTGATTTTTGATTGAAAAACAAACTCTCTCTCTCTCTCTCCTCTCTCTCTCTCTCTCTCTCTCTCTCTCTCTCCCTGCTCCTGACGGAGGGGGTGTGAGCTGCCGCCTTCAACAGCTTTGTACCGGCGGTGCTTCGCATACTTAAAAGCCAAACAGCCCTATTGATTTGTTTGCTTTTCTTTATCTCTTTCTGACAGGCTCTGCTCCTGACGCACACTCCTTTGAAGAGAAACAACAACAACAACATTTATATATATAGCACATTTTCATACAAAAAGTAGCTCAAAGTGCTTACATAATGAAGAGAAGAAAAATAAAAGACAAAATAAGAAATTAAAATAAGACAACATTAGTTAACATAGAAAGGAGTAAGGTCCGATGGCCAGGGTGGACAGAAAAAACAAAAAAAAAACTCCAGAAGGCTGGAGAAAAAAATAAAATCTGTAGGGGTTCCAGGCCACGAGACCACCCAGTCCCCTCTGGGCATTCTACCTAACATAAATGAAATAGTCCTCTTTGTAGTTCGGGTTTTTCACGGAGTCACTTGATGCTGATGGTCATACAGACTTCTGGCTTTTAATCCATCCATCATTGTTGGAACATCATGGTGCTTTGGGTAGATGGTGGTGGCGCACGCCACCACCAACAGGACACCGGAAAAGGAAACAGAAGAGAGAGTAAGGGTTAGTACAGATTTTGAATGAATAGTTATTATAATGAATTGGATATACAGAGTATCAGGATTAAATTACAGTGAAGTTATGAGAAGGCCATGTTAAAATAATGTGTTTTCAGTAGTTTTTTAAAGTGCTCCACTGTATTAGCCTGGCGAATTCCTACTGGCAGGCTATTCCAGATTTTAGGTGCATAACAGCAGAAGGCTGCCTCACCAGTTCTTTTAAGTTTTGCTCTTGGAATTCTAAGGAGACACTCAGTTGAGGATCTGAGGTTACGATTTGGAATATAAGGTGTCAGACATTCCGATATATAAGATGGGGCGAGATTATTTAAAGCTTTATAAACCATAAGCAGAATTTTAAAGTCAATTCTGAATGACACAGGTAACCAGTGTAGTGACATCAAAACTGGAGAAATGTGTTCGGATTTTCTTTTCCTGGTAAGGATTCTAGCAGCTGCATTCTGCATTAGTTGCAAACGATTGATGTCTTTTTTGGGTAGGCCTGAGAGGAGTGCGTTACATTAATCTAGCCGACTGAAAACAAACGCATGAACTAATTTCTCTGCATCTTTCGATGATATAAGAGGTCTAACGTTTGCTATGTTTCTTAGGTGAAAAAATGCTGTCTTAGTGATCTGATTAATATGCGATTTAAAATTCAGATTACAATCAACGGTTACCCCTAAGCTTTTTACCTCCGATTTGACTTTTAATCCTAATGCATCCAGTTTATTTCTAATAGCCTCATTGTATCCATTATTGCCAATCACTAAGATTCTGTTTTTTTTCTTTATTTAATTTGAGAAAGTTACTATTTATCCATTCTGAGATACAAGTTAGACATTGTCTTAGCGAATCAAGAGATTTGGGGTCATCAGGTGCTATTGATAAATACAGCTGTGTGTCATCAGCATAGCTGTGGTCGCTCACGTTGTGCCCTGAGATAATCTGACCTAATGGAAGCATGTAGATTGAGAAGAGCAGTGGACCCAGGATAGAGCCTTGTGGAACACCATATAGAATATCATGTGTCTTTGAGTTATAATTACCACAACTAACAAAGAATTTTCTCCCTGCCAGGTAGGATTCAAACCAATTTAAGACACTGCCAGAGAGGCCCACCCATTGACTAAGGCGATTCTTAAGAATATTATGATCAATGGTGTCAAATGCGGCACTCAGATCTAAGAGGATGAGAACAGATAAATGGCCTCTGTCTGCATTTACCCGCAAGTCATTTACTACTTTAACGAGTGCAGTTCTGTGCTGTGCTTTGTTCTAAAACCTGACTGAAATTTATCAAGAATAGCATGTTTATTGAGGTGCTCATTTAACTGTATAATGACTGCCTTCTCTAGAATTTTACTTAAGAAAGGCAGGTTAGAGATGGGTCTATAATTTTCAAGAGCAGAGGGATCGAGATTATTTTTCTTAAGTAGGGTTTAACTACCGCAGTCTTAAGACAGTCTGGGAAGACCCCCATATCTAATGACGAATTTACTATGTCAAGACATTATCACTAAGTACGCCCGATACTTCTTTGAAAAAATTTGTTGGTATTGGGTCAAGGGCACAGGTGGAGGGTTTCATTTGAGAAATTATTTTATGTAAATCAGGTAAATCTATCCTAGTGAAAGACTTTAATTTGTTTATTATGGGGTACTGGGGTTTAGGAGGATCCTTAGTGTTGGGGAGATATACTATGTTATTTCTAATATCATTAATTTTTTGATTGAAAAATACAGCGATAGCCTCACAGGTTTTACTGGAAGTACTTAGGAGGCATTCCTTTGAGTTACCTGGGTTTAACAGATGATCAATTGTCGAAAATAAGACTCTGGGATTACTAGCATTGTTATTTATAATCTTAGAGAAATAGCAGGAAGATATGTTTGCATTCTTTTAATTGTGAGACGGAACTGTCATCTCTGTCTTGTCATGGAGCACAGTTTAAACTTTTGAAAAAGAGACAAATGTTTGTTTGCAGTGTTTGAATAACGTTCCTGTCTCTCTACAACCTCCTGTGTTTCTGCGCAAATCTGTGACCCAAGCATGACAATATAAAAATAACCATATAAACATGGTTTTCTACTTCGTGGATTTTCTTATTTTGCAGGTGGCTCTGGAACGCAACCCCCCGCGATGGAGGAGGGATTACTGTACTAATATTGGATGTGGCCTCAAAACAGCCTCAATTTTTCATGGCATGGATTCCACAAGATGTTTGAATCATTCCTATGGGACCTATGGGACATGTTGACACAATTGTATCACACAATTTCTACAATTTTTCAGTACACATTTATGCTGGGAATTTCCCATTCTACCACATCCCAAAGGTGTTCTATTGGATTCAAATCAGGTGACTGGAAGGCTATTGAAAAGCATTGAACTCTTCGTCATGTAAATTATAGCATTGAAGGGATGAAAATCACAAAACTCAGATAGGCAATGGCATTCAAGTGATGATTGACTGGTATTGATGGGCCCAAATTGAACTTTCCCCACACCATTCCACCACCACCACCACCATAACCAGGCAGCCATTTGTGTACCTCAGCAAAAATCAAGATTTCCCAGACAAGACAATGTTTTCCCAGTCTTTAACTACCCAGTTTTGGTGAATCTGTACCCACTGCAGCCTCGGCCATCTGTTCTTGGCTGGCAGGATTGGAACCCGATGTGGTCTTCTGCTGTTGTACCCATCTGCTTCAGGGTTCCGTGTGATGTGCATTCTGAGATGCTGTTCTGCTTGAACATAGTGGTTATCTGAGTTACCATAGTCTTTCTGTCACCTCAAACTAGTCTGGCCATTCTCTTCTGACCTCCCTCAACATCAATTTCTGTCCACAGAATGGCCACTCAGTGGATCTTTATCGTTATTCACACCATTCTGAGTAAACTCTAGAGACTGTTGTATATGAAAATTCCAGGAGATCGGCACTAACTGAAATACTCAATTAGCCCATTTGCCTCTAACAATCATGCCGTGCTCAGAATCACTAAGATAACATTTTTCTCCTATTCTGGTGTTTGATGTGAACATTAACTGAAGCTCCTGACCTGTATCTGCATTAATTTGTGCATTGTGCTGCTGCCACATGGCTGGTTGATTAGATTATTGTATGTGTACAAGTGTTTCTAATAATTACCTAAGTGAGTGAATTAGTGAGTGTATATATATTCTTCATATACTGTACATATATATAAAGTTATTGCATGCCTGCCAGTTAAAGAAGTTTTCAAAGGCCAAGGTATCACCAGAATACTACAATACAGAGCCTCAAAACAGTTCCTAGATATGTCAGAGCAGCAAGAGGGCCTTACATATTTGTTGGGTGGTCCGGAAAAGGGAAAAAAACACATAAATAGCAAATTGCAGCAATTCCTGACTGTCTACCCAAAGATAGAGAGAGAGGGGGGCTAAGGAGAAACAGGGAACACTAGAAGTGAGGGGAACAAGGCTGTTTCCTTAAGAAAGCGGGTGGCAGCAAGGAGGTGTTGGGTGGTGTCTAGGACACCTGACACTTTAATTAAAGGAGAAGACTTAGGGGTGCATGAAGACAAAAAAGTGAGTTCTAACCTGGTGACGCTTTAGCAGATAACATTTGTAATGATGTGAGGTATGTCTTCAAGATGAAGTATAAAACCAAGGGTTCATTGAATGCAAGGCTTATTATATTGTCCTTTTTGTCTGGTATTTTGTGTATCCTTTCCTGTCTATGCTGTGTCTTTGTGCAAACCTTCTATAAAATTTAATATACTATTTTAACTAACTTTGTAAGATGCCATTTTCATCTATTTCCAATGGAATGGAGTCACCACTATGGGTAGTGTTTGCTCAGTGCCACCTGCTGCCACAGTACTGTTCTCACTTATTAGGGTGTCATTTTGAAGAAACAGTTATTATACAGTATCTTGACTGGAAGACAATAAGTCAACCAAACTCTTTTGTCTGAACTTGGAAATTCATTGACTAGTTCAACCAGAGCACATTTTTTATACAATCTGCGTTTTATGCCACCTAGGCACCCCTTGCACATTGTCTTCATTTATTTTAACCTTCCCTGCTTTATACAGTATATCGATACATTTTTTTCTCTGACCCACTTAATCCAGTTAGGAATATCCGGACAAGTAAATGGATCAAAAACTTGTCAGCACTCTGTCACTGGGCACTAATGTTTTGATTGTTGCGGCAGTGCAGAAGGTGTGAATTCTGTATGCATCTTCTGATTTTTTTCCTTTATTTCTGTTTAAATGTCCCATTTGTAGCAGCACAGAACTGTGACAGGCAGACGCTCAGACCCTTTCTGTGCATCCGGAGTTTACAGACCCTTACCAGCGATCCGTGGTGTTTAATGGTCGTTCCTGCTGTTGGGGGAAGTCAGGGAGCAGTTCCAGGTGACTGGCAACCCCAGCTCCGGGCAGCATGGCCTTCTTGTGGAGGTGCTGAGACGCGAGAAAGAATCTCCACGTTTCTCGTGTCAGGATGCTGATTAATGAGGTTGCACGTCGGCTTCCTGCTGTGGTGGAACCCCAAATTTTCACCATGTGCTTTTTTCCCCTCTCTGAGGAATTCATTGTGAAGATCAGAAATGATGGAGTGCTGCTATTATGCATTCATTAAAACCCAAAGAATAACAACAAGCACATGGACTGCCTCCTAATTACCTTTTAAGCTCCCCTTCATTTGGACGAGCATATTCCTCGCTTTCTAAGCTCGGTCCCAACTGCTGGCAGATAGTGTCGCATTTGTGTATTCAAAAGCAGCTTGTAATTGAATCCAACAGATATATGTCATTAATCAGCGGTGCCCAGGCTTTCATCACTGCTTCCTATTAATTGCTGAATGTTAACTTTCCCTCTGTTGAACACCTTCGAAGATGTGTAATGCAGTTCCTATTTTTGTCCATGCTGTCTTTAAAACTGTCATGTGCCTCACACTACTGAGCAGACTAACAATTAAAATTACAAGCATGCTTTCATATTGTTGTCTTCTTGGGATGTGCTTTTATTGCCTAGTTAAGACGTTGCATAGGGAGCACAAAAAGTGTTTTAAAAATGAATTTGAAGAACAGCACTTAAATCCCGAATGGTTTGAACAGTTCCATGCCAATCACTTGATGTAACCTGTTGGTGTTAGGTGGCTTAACATAAAAAAGCCAAATGAGATAATGCAAGTCTATCTATCTTCCATATTTTATTGTCAAAATGTGCATGTTATGTACATTCTATCTCTGTCTTTCTCTGAGTGTCAAATATTATTCCTTCAGTTCAATCTGATTAGGATGTTTAACTATCATATTTATGATAAATTATATGTTATGTTAAATGTTCCTTTTTATACACTGCATTTAAGAAACATTACTCAGAGGGCAGAGATCATTTATATATTGTCGCAGATTCAGGCCCTTGTCGTCCTCTTGAACCCTCTGACTCAACTCCAGACACCAGGTAGAAGTCAAAATATTAATTTTATTTAGACAATAATGTGCACAAAGCACCCTCCACTCCACAATATTCATAAATCAATAAACAATGCACTAATCAATCCTCCACACTCCCAGACACTTTGCCACCCTTCCTCCCAGCTCAGCTCAGTGTACTGGTTTCCCAGAGTCCTTTATATAGTCCATGACCCGGAAGTGTTTCTCCCTTCTGTCCATGTGATCATGAACACTTCCGGGTCAGTTAAAAAGCTCCTTCTTCAACCTGGAAGCACGTCGTTTCCTCTTGTCATGTGATCATGATGCACCTCCGGGTTATAGGGCAAGTAAGAGTCCGGCAGCCTCCCCACAGCGACTCCTTGTGGTCCCCATGGTATCCAGCAGGACTGTGCATATAAACTACAAAGTCCATGAGGCCCTGCTGGAATTCGGGGAACGTCCACGCTGTTGGGAGAGCTCCACCTGTCGGCCTGGGGGTGAGGGCCGAAATATTTAGCCGGCCACACACCACAATATCCAATATATGTACCATATATACTGACGGATCATTTCTCCCACGAATAAGTCAGGACTTGATTTTACTGTATAATTTCTATTATTTAATAATGTCGGTCATATAAGTCAAATGCGGAAAACTCACACTATTGATCGAAGAGATTATGATATGCTAACGCCCACCAGAGAGTAACCGCAGAGCACACTGCCTTTTCTTTTCTATGTTTTGTGCTTACGTGACCACACAGTAATACCTGAACTATTCCAAAGCAACGTTTGCACTGATTTGTGTTTTTTGTATCTCACACCCTCATACAGCTTTATCGTAACAGCATCCCTTATCTACGATGGAGCATTCAAGCAGAAGAAAATATAAAGCTGGTTTTAAATTAAACGCTGTTGAAGTAGCAAAAGAAATTGGTAAGTGTGCTGCTGCAACAAAATTCGATGCGTCTGAGAAACTGATGCGAGATTAGAGAAGGCAAGAAGATGAAAAAAAAAAAAATGTAAGTGTCGCATTTTGAATGGCCGTAATAAGTCGGGGTCTGATTTTTATGATTGATTTTCGGGTTTCAAGACGTGACTTATATGTGAGTATATATGGTATATGTATATATATATATATATATATATATATATATATATATATATATATATATATATATATATATACTATATATATATATATATATATATATATATATATACTAATTAATAAAAGGCAAAGCCCTCACTGACTCACTGACTGACTGACTGACTGACTCATCACTAATTCTGCAACTTCCCGTGTAGGTGGAAGGCTGAAATTTGGCAGGCTGATTCTTTTCAGCTTACTTATAAAAGTTAGGCAGGTTTCATTTCGAAATTCAACGCGTAATGGTCATAACTGGAACCTCTTTTTTCACAATATACTGTAATGGACGGCAGCTCGATGGCCGTGGGAGGAGGAGTTGAGTGTCACGTCATCACGCCTCCCACCTAATCACGTGAAAAGACTGTGAATGCAGTAGGGAGAAATGAAGGATAAGCCACAAACAGCGAAGAACAAAAAATTCATTAAACAATTGAGAAGGGAGCGAAACAATAAGAAGCGAGCTAAGAAGCGAGCGAGTGAAGCATACAAGCATCTTCATAAGGGAAAAAAGCACGGTGTAAAACGTAAGTTTAAATTAAGTTTATAGAAACGCTCCCGCTGCGGATTGCAATAACATATTCGCGAGATAAAAGTTTAATGAGAAGACACGAGGTATAAACGAACCACAAGCTGTAGCGCAACGTTAGGGGCTTCACCCTGGCGCTGATGTTCGAGATTCGATTCCCGAGAGCGTATGCAGTGAGTGTGTACGCCTGATGAGTCCAGAATTAGGGGAGAAACACGTGTAGCATACTCTTTGCATTATTTGAAAGTAAACTATTAAAACCATTCTATGATCTGCTTCTCGCAACTGAAAGACGGCACATGGCGGATGTTAGCCGACTTGCTGACCGCAATGTTAGGGGCTTCAACTCTGGCGCCGCAAACAGCGAAGAACAAAAAATTCATTAAACAATTGAGAAGGTGGAGCGAAACAATAAGAAGCGAGCGAGTGAACCATACAAGCATCTCATAAGGGAAACAAAGCACGGTGTAAACGTAACTTTAAATTAAGTTTATTAGAAACGCTCCCGCTGCGGATTGCAATAACATATTCGCGAGATAAAAGAACGCAGTAGGGAGAAATGAAGGAGAGCCGCAAACCGCGAAGAACAAAAAATTCATTAAACAATTGAGAAGGGAGTGAAACAATAAGAAGCGAGCGAGTGAGGCATACAAGCATCTTCATAAGGGAAAAAAGCACGGTGTAAAACGTAAGTTTAAATTAAGTTTATAGAAACGCTTCTGGGAACAGAAAGAGGGCACGTGGCGGACGTAAGGGCGACTTGCTGACAAACCACAAGCGTGACCTGGCAGGTAACCACCCATTACAATCAGATTGTGATTCAGAAAACGAATGCCATCAATGTAATTACCACGATCTACATACTGTCAAATAAACAAAACACACGCCGTAGCGCGACAGTTGTGAAAAGGGAGCTTCACAAAAAAAACAGATCCTTAACAAATTGTATTGGTATATTTTCGATCCGTTTTAAAAGGTTTTCTTTTGTTCTTAATAAAAAATTTAAAAGCAGTACTTCGCCGCAACGAAGCGCGAGAATTTGGCTATATATATCTGCTTCTCGCAATTAAAAGAGGGCACGTAGCGGATGTTACAATCAGATTGTGATTCAGACTAGGAATGCAATGAATGTAATTACCCCGATCTACATACAAGGTGAAAGTCTTGCAACATTCAAAGATGATGGTTTGGGATAAGTACACCATGGAACATAAAAGAGCTTATGAAGCCTTGAACCGAAAAAAAGCAAGATCTCAGAGATCGTAAAAAAAAAAAAAAAGGAGGTAATGTCGTTTTACTCGCTGTAGATTTTAGTCAAACGTTACCAGTTATTCCACGAGGGAGACCAGCAGATGAACTCAACGCGTGTTTAAAATCCATGCTTCTCCCATGGTCGGTTATATGTCGCGTGTTCTCGGGTAGGTACACCAAAAAATGTATACATTTAAGCATGTAATGGGCAAAGAAAAAATTAGGTATACCCGAAGGCACTGCAGTAGTACTGAATGTAACTTTACTTTTTAAATGTTAATGTTTTACTGTTTAATAATTTATACGCTTCTTATATGTTGTTCAAATTCTTTTATCAAAATACCAGTGACAGCGCAATGCACGATAACATGGAGTGAATACACCATACGCATCCCCCCACGGCCGCCCTGGTGTGCGCAGATAGGAGTTGATTCTACAATAAATAAAATAAAGATAAAAAGAGTAATACAATCATCACCCATAAAGCAGATAGCAGACGTGACGTACTATATGTGTACCAGATTTCAAGTCAATAGGTGAAACGGTTTACGAGCTACAGGTGATTTAAAATCCTGGACAGACAAACGAATAGCCACGGTAGCAAATTATAGAATAAGATTTTACTGTTTAATAATTTATATTTATATGAAATGTGCTTCTTATATATTACTTCATATTCTCATATGATAATGATGTTAATGTTGTTTATATTGATTTCTATGCTATTGTAAGTGCATGTATGTGTGTATATGTATGTATGTATGTATATATATATATATATATAAAATATATGTGTATATGTATATATAATATATGTATATATATATATATATATGATATATCTGTATATGTGTATATATATATATATATATATATATAATATGTGTATATGTGTGTGTGTGTATATATATATATATATGTATGTATATATATGTATGTATATATATATGTATATGTATGTATGTATATGTATGTATGTATGTATATATATATATGTATATGTATGTATGTATGTATATATATATGTATGTATATGTATGTATGTATGTATATATATATATATATATATGTATGTATATATGTATATATATGTATGTATATATATATATGTGTATATATATATATAATATATGTGTATATGTATATATATATGACAGCAACACTCATAACAATGACAACACAATTACATTGACAATCATCCATCCATCCATCCATTATCTCCCGCTTATCCGAGGTCGGGTCACGGGGGCAGCAGCTTGAGCAGAGATGCCCAGACTTCCCTCTCCCCGGCCACTTCTTCTAGGTCTTCCGGGAGAATCCCAAGGCGTTCCCAGGCCAGTCGAGAGACATAGTCCCTCCAGCGTGTCCTGGGTCTTCCCCGGGCCCTCCTCCCGGTTAGACGTGCCCGGAACACCTCACCAGGGAGGCGTCCAGGAGGCATCCTGATCAGATGTCCGAGCCACCTCATCTGACTCCTCTCGATGCGGAGGAGCAGCGGCTCTACTCTGAGCCCCTCCCGGATGACTGAGCTTTTCACCCTATCTTTAAGGGAAAGCCCAGACACCCTGCGGAGGAAACTCATTTCAGCCGCTGTATTCGCGATCTCGTTCTTTCGGTCACTACCCATAGCTCATGACCATTGGTGAGGGTAGGAACATAGATCGACTGGTAAATTGAGAGCTTCGCCTTGCGGCTCAGCTCCTTTTTCACCAGCACAGACCGATGCAGCGCCCACATTACTGCGGATGCCGCACCGATCCGCCTGTCGATCTCACGCTCCATTCTTCCCTCACTCATGAACAAGACCCCGAGATACTTGAACTCCTCCACTTGGGGCAGGATCTCGCTACCAACCCTGAGAGGGCACTCACCCTTTTCCGGCTGAGGACCATGGTCGGATTTGGAGGTGCTGATTCTCATCCCAGCCGCTTCACACTCGGCTGCGAACCGATCCAGAGAGAGCTGAAGATCACGGCCTGATGAAGCAAACAGGACAACATCATCTGCAAAAAGCAGTGACCCAATCCTCAGCCCACCAAACCGGACCCTCTCAACGCCCTGGCTGCGCCTAGAAATTCTGCCCATAAAAGTTATGAACAGAATCGGTGACAAAGGGCAGCCCTGGCGGAGTCCAACTCTCACTGGAAATGGGTTCGACTTACTGCCGGCAATGCGGACCAAGCTCTGGCACCGATCGTACAGGGACTGAACAGCCCTTATCAGGGGGCCGGTACCCCATACTCTCGGAGTACCCCCCACAGGATTCCCGAGGGACACGGTCGAATGCCTTTTCCAAGTCCACAAAACACATGTAGACTGGTTGGGCAAACTCCCATGCACCCTCCAGGACCCTGCTAAGGGTATAGAGCTGGTCCACTGTTCCGCGACCAGGACGAAAACCACACTGTTCTCCTGAATCCGAGGCTCGACTATCCGACGGACCCTCCTCTCCAGGACCCCCTGAATAGACTTTTCCAGGGAGGCTGAGGAGTGTGATCCCCTCTGTAGTTGGAACACACCCTCCGATCCCCCTTCTTAAAGAGGGGGACCACCACCCCGGTCTGCCAATCCAGAGGCACTGTCCCTGATGTACATGCGATGTTGCAGAGGCGTGTCAGCCAAGACAGTCCTACAACATCCAGAGCCTTGAGGAACTCCGGGCGTATCTCATCCACCCCTGGGGCCCTGCCACCAAGGAGTTTTTTGACCACCTCGGTGACCTCAGTCCCCTGAGATGGGGGAGCCCACCTCTGAGTCCCCAGGCTCTGCTTCCTCATTGGAAGGCAATGTTAATGGGATTGAGGAGGTCTTCGAAGTATTTCCCCCCACCGACCCACAACGTCCCGAGCCGAGGTCAGCAGCGCACCATCCCCACCATATACAGTGTTGACACGCACTGCTTCCCCTTCCTGAGACGCCGGATGGTGGACCAGAATCTCCTCGAAGCCGTCCGAAAAGTCGTTCTCCATGGCCTCCCCAAACTCCTCCCACGCCCCGAGTTTTTGCCTCAGCAACCACCAAAGCCGCATTCCGCTTGGCCTGCCGGTACCTATCAGCTGCCTCCGGGGTCCCACAGGACAAAAGGGTCCTGTAGGACTCCTTCTTCAGCTTGACGGCATCCTTCACCGCCGATGTCCACCAACGGGTTCGGGATTGCCGCCACGACAGGCACCGACCCACCTTACGGCCACAGCTCCGGTCAGCTGCCTCAACAATAGAGGCACGGAACATGGCCCATTCGGACTCAATGTCCCCCACCCTCCCTCGGGATGTGGTCGAAGTTCTG